>NC_057721.1:40050169-40074743 GCF_004010195.1 Chiloscyllium plagiosum | reverse complement strand
CGATACCTGACATATGCTTCCTTCTTTTTCTTAACCAAACCCTCAATTTCGTTAGTCATCCAGCATTCCCTATACCTACCAGCCTTTCCTTTCACCCTAACAGGAATATACTTTCTCTGGATTCTCATTATCTCATTTCTGAAGGCTTCCCATTTTCCAGCCGTCCTTTTACCTGTGAACATCTGCTCCCAATCAGCGTTTGAAAGTTTTTGCCCAATACTGTCAAAATTGGCCTTTCTCCAATTTAGAACTTCAATTTTTAAATCTGGACTGCACTTTTCCATCATTATTTTAAACGTAATAGAATTATGGTCGCTGGCCCCAAAGTGCTCCCTTACTGACACTTCAGTCACCTGCCCTGCCTTATTTCCCAAGAGTAGGTCAAGTTTTGCACCTTCTCTAGTAAGTACATCCACATACTGAATCAGAAAATTTTCTTGTACACACTTAACAAATTCCCCTCCATCTAAACCCTTAACACTATGGCAGTCCCAGTCTATGTTTGGAAAGTAAAAATCCCCTACCATAACCACCCTATTATTCTTACAGATATCTGAGATCTCCTTACAAGTTTGTTTCTCAATTTCCCTCTGACTATTAGGGGTCTATAATACAATAAGGTGATCATCCCTTTCTTCCATGAAAGATAGAAATTGGGGCAAAGAGAAATACTCACGTGGAAAGGGAAAGGTAGATCTCAGTGAAAATCACCACAGGGTAAAAAAGAAACCTTTGAGGGGGATAAAGAAATTAAAAAGCTCTGGTGTTTTCATTGTAATAAACTGGGCCACACAAAATCACAGTGTTGGTGGGCTAGGAGAAAGCCAGATGTAGGAAAACCGGAAAAGCTTGGAAGTTTTGTTGGACTTGTAACAAAAAGCACAAGAGAAGTGAGACAACTGCCTCAGAATGTACAAGATGATCAGAGGTTGATTAAGGAGGAAGTGCCAGATCTGCTTAAAATATATACACGCAAGGGTAAAGTTTATTCACATAGGCCAGGGGTAGTAGGTAAGGAGGTTACAATATTAAGGGAGTTGAAACTTTATTGCTGGAACAGCACAGCAGGTCAGGCAGCATCCAGGGAACAGGAGATTCGACGTTTCGGGCACAGGCCCTTCTTCAGGAATGCCTGTGCCCGAATTCCTGAAGAAGGGCGTGTGCCCGAAACGTCGAATCTCCTGTTCCCTGGATGCTGCCTGACCTGCTGTGCTGTTCCAGCAATAAAGTTTCAACTTTGATCTCCAGCATCTGCAGACCTCACTTTCTCCTACAATATTAAGGGACACAGGATCCTCTCAGTCTATAAAGCTGAAGGATGAGGAGATAGGCACTCCTGAGGGACTAATGCCAGAAATGGTACTGGTAACAGAAATTCATGGTGAGACAAAAGTGTTCAATTATGTAAAGTGAGGCTAGAGAGTCCAGAGGAGAGTGAAGTTGTGGCAAGAGTACTGGATAAACTCTCAGCTCCAGGAATACAATTTGTCCTTGCAAATGATATAGCTAATTGACTGTATTTATTAACAATAATGGATGTGTTGACTCGGACGTTGTGTAAATTTTCTGAATAAACTTCTGTTTAACGTCTGTTTTAAAATATAATAGTCAATCTAGTTACCTCACTCTGGGCAATTTTCATTGTGCACTTATCGAAACAAGTTGCAAATGTTTGGTCTGGGGCTGCCTGCTCAAGAATGTTTCGAGTGGTCTGGCCTAGTCCATAACACATGATATATATAACCATGTACAAAAGCAGGTAGTTAATTTTCTTTCGGCTCAAAGTCAGATGGTATTGTAAAAAATGGGCAAGTTTGGATGGCCAAAACCACTCTTGCTTTCTGGCTTCCACTTCCCATCACCCACCAGCAAACACTTAGCTGCTGATGATCAAACCTCTTCACTTGCTATATATAAAATCAGCAGGGAAAAAGATTCAGTTTACCAGATAATGTTTCTCTTGCCCATTCTTTCAATTCCACTCCCTTGGATCACCCAGCGAAAGTTGTGGCACATTCAAGACAGTAGAAAGGACTACAAAAGCAGAAGCTTTCTTCATTCCTGAAATTCTTCTGTTCCTTTTTAGTCAGAAATGGCTTCTTCTGCAATTGCATATTACTCATTGGTTCTGGCAAGCTCTGAAATAGTGGCAGGAATCCAGTTAGGAGGCTATTCTGCTAGGTTTTGGTTAAGTATTTTAATTGTGAAATCTGGCTGCAGGGTGATTGTTCATTTTGCAGGACACAAACAGAATTGAAACCAAAAACGATACCAAGTACGTGCTTAATCACATATTTTACTTGAGTTAATTTTTTTTAATGTGAAAATGACAAAGAGGAATTTGAATTGAGATTGTTAAAAGTGTACATTATTAAATAGCTGGGAATCATTTATGCAGAGAGAATGCAGGATTGATTAAATTTAATGAGGAACTGCTATAATACCAACCTTTCATCCCCAGTTGTCTACCATGCCCAAGTGGCCCTGGACCCCACAAACCTGGCTCACCCCCTTCTTGTGTTTCATCCAGGTGTAGCTCCAACAATGGCCACAACTTCTGGGAGTGATGCTGTGACTTGTTAGCTGCTCCCCCTGCAACTGAGATCAACAACTGCCCATTCTTAATCATGGATGCTGTAAATCCTTCAGCAATAAGAAGGGACCTGCCCTGCCTCCACCCCTTCCCTAACCAATACTATTCTAAAGGATCACCTCTATTTTCAGGTTAATGTCTAATAGATTTCTGCTGTCATGATTATACAAGTTTTTGCTGCTTTTAGAAGTTCATATTTGCTGAAATCTACAGAGCGTGGTATGGTTAATGCATTAAGACTTAGCCCTAACGTCAAGGCTTTTGAGTAAACCATTAGCAACAATAGGCATTTCCCTATAGCATGATTGGGAGAATGAGCAGAGGTCACACAATATAGGAAAATTTTCCAGAGGAGGGAAAAGGAGGGGAGAAGAGCTCTCGGCAGGAAGCTATTACTATCCAGGGTATGAAGGAAGCATTTTCTCTTCCTGAGCCTATATTTCATTTAGAACATTCTCACTTAAATCTGCCGCTTGCTGAAGCCACTGATAGGGATGGATCACATTGCCAGTGGCTGTGAAGGTGTCTGTGGCCATGAGCTTTATGTATTGAGCTCCATCCAGGCTTGAAATGGAGTTAGTTGCAATCGTTTACATTTTGCTATCTATTGTCACATAGCACACACATCACTGATAGAATGTTCAAAGAGAAAATATTATTTGTCTCTTTTTTTTGTCAGACAGGAGCAGCCAGAGCAATCATATAGCTTCATACAGCATAACTCTGAGATATACCACAAATAAAGTGACTCCACACTCTCAACCTTGGACATCATGCAGAACAATGCCCAATGTTGATTTTAGGAAAGTAATGATTAGTTACCCAATCTAGGCAGTTGATGATTTATAAGTAATTTTCTACTGGTTTATTAAGAATAGAACTTTAGATATGATACATTAATTAATTAGATAAAGAATGTATCCAAACATGACAATTGAGGATGGTTTACTTATAGTAGAAGTTTGAGTTCTAAAAGCAGAGTAACTGCTTAATTGAAAATAAGTGTCAGGATTGCTTCTTAACATTCCTGTTCCTCTAAAAAAAAACAGAATTCACTGTGGAAGCTGATAGCAGATTAGTCCTTGAGTGAAACCAAGACAAGTGCAGTTTGGCTGTGTTATACCTGGAGGAGATGTGTTTAAATGGGATTGTGTGGTCGATTGTGGCACAGCCATAGTGTGGTTGAGGAAATGAGAAACAGTAATGTACTATAACCATTTCACATTAAAAAAGTGATCCATATCTGGAAAGGGTACAGGAGCAAAACATTCTAACTGTGTACATCTGTGCTTCCTGAAACTGCTGCCAATTTGTGAATAAAAAACACTGAACACCATTAGCTTTATTGTTACTTTTGCAATATATTCTGAACAGATGTTCTTATGGAAAGATGAGTCAGATAGGCTTCACTCATCTACATTTCCCTTTAGTGTGTATTTGAGCTGCAATTGCTATTTATCCAAGTTGAACAGCTGCTCAGACTGACACTAGTATGATTACAGGAAATTTAGAATTGGTCACTGTTACCATAAATGATAAATTGTAAAAATATATAGAAATGCAACAAAAACACTGTGTTCCCAAGAAAGATGCTAGTATTACACTTGAGAAAGCAGAATTAGAAAATAGATAATAAAATGATAGACCAGTATAATATTTGATCCATGGAGTTGGTCTCACTCCTGGAATATTTCCTCATATTCCTGCATTTTTTCTTCTCTTCTCTAAATATTTATCTAATTGCCCTTTGAAGGCCACATTAACTTTGTATCCACTATTCTATCAGACAGTGAAGTACCTAAAATTGTGTTGTTTTGTTATTGATCCATGAACCATTGGAAAAAAAAACTCTATTTATTTTATCAAACTCTTTATGATTTTAAATGTCTGTTAAATTTACTCTGAGATTCAGAATTGTATTCCATTTTCCTGCTTTTTCTACCTTTTTTGCAGAGGAACATAGGGATAGGAGTTGTTCATTTGGTTCTTGAAGTCTGCTCCACCATTCAATACGATCATGGTTATTCTGGTTGTGGTCTCAGCTCTAAGTTGCTGCCAGATTCCCATAATTCTGGACTTCCTTATCTACCAAAAATTTGTTTAATTTAACCTTGAATAAATTAAAAGATCCAGCCTCCATTATCTTCTAGAGAATAGCCTCTTACACTGCAATGGGGGAAAAAAATCTTCCTTATCTCTATCTTGAAAAGGAAATTGCTTGTTCTAAAACTATATCCACTAGTTTTAGTCTCCCCATGATGTCCACACTATCCAATCCCCTCAAGATCCTATGTGTTTCAGTCAGATCACTAATCATTCTTTTAAACTTCAATGGGTATGAGCCCAACCTGCACATTTTATATTCAACTTTACTATGCCTAGTATTTTTAAGCTGATAATTGTCCTATACCCTCTTTTACTGCTTTATCCTAACCTCAATTTGTTTCATCATCAAGAGTGCTCTAGCTTTGATAGGCCTCCTTTTCCCCATGTAGAAACATACATAGGTGGTAGCTAAACCACTTCTTTCTAAGATGGTTAATTGTTCCATTATATCTCTGCTTGTCAGCCTTTGTCTTGAATTTACTATGACCATATTTCTTCTGATTTTTCCAAAGTAAGTGCACATCTAGTTAAGTATTTTTTGTTCTTTTCTAAGGAAGTTCCATTTTACAATATTATGATCACTATTTCTGATATGGTACCAATTGTGACATTTTCCACTGGGTCACTTCATTTCTCAGGCCTAAATCTAGCAGCACCTCCTTTCTTATTGGGCAGGAGAAATAACCTATCAATAAAGTTCTCCTGAACACAGTTCAAAAATCCTTTCCTGTCTCAACAATAACTGCTCTAGTTAATATTGGCATTAAGGTCTTCCATTAATAATAGTTCGTGCAACTCATCATAAGTTCTTTTCAAATCTGATCCTCCATATGACTGGGGGCTGATAAAATAGACACGTAACATAATAACTCCTTAATTGGAAACCAACTTCAGCTAAGTGGATTCTGTCTTTGATCTACCAAGATTTGTTGTTTTCATTGGAGAAAAGAAGGTTTAGGGGTGACTTGATAGAGGTGTACAAGATGATTAGGGGTTTAGATAGGGTTGACCATGAGAACCTTTTTCCACGTATGGAGTCAGCTATTACGAGGGGGCATAGCTTTAAATTAAGGGGTGGTAGGTATAGGACAGATGTTAGGGGTAGGTTCTTTACTCAGCGAGTCGTGAGTTCATGGAATGCACTGCCAGTAGCAGTGGTGGACTCTCCCTCTTTATGGGCATTTAAGCGGGCATTGGATAGACATATGGAGAATAGTGGGCTAGTGTAGGTTAGGTGGGCTTGGATCGGCGTAACATCGAGGGCCAAAGGGCCTGTACTGCGCTGTATTCTTCTATGTTCTATGTTCTAATACTCTATTTCAGTAATTCAAAACTGCTCTCTTTTTACCTTTCCCTATCATTTCTGAGTACCTTGATTCCAGGAATATTCTGCATATAATTTCCCACTTTTTTGAGACAGGTTTCAGTTATCATGAGTGCATCATATTCTCACATGGCTGTCATTTGTGTGGCTCATCAACCTTGTTAACTGCACTGCGTGCTTTTTAACCTCAATCTCTTTGTATGCTTTATGATACCACCTAATTTTGTATTATTTCAAAACCTATCTGTCCCAGTCATTTGCACTTTGTTTCTACATTATAATATTACATCTTGGGTAACCACCCATTAGATTAGTTTAAACCTTACCCCACAACACTGGTTAAGTTGTCTGCATGGATACTGGCCCTGTGCTGCTCACATGCAAATGGGTTCTTCTTGCAACAGAACTGGTCTTAATATCCCAGGAAAGTAAAGCTCTCCTACATTATGTCTCTAGCCACGCATTAACCTGTCGTAGCCTCATATTTCTACCCTCAGTATAAGATGGCAATATATTCGGACTCTTTATAAACTATTTCTCCCCACTGAAATACATGGGATTTCCATGGAAGTATGGAAATGCTACCCTAAGTGTCAAATGTCCTGTTCATTCTGCAGTATGGTAAAAAGACATTTTTATCACATATTTGCATGCCCCAGCATATCCAAAAGCAATTTACAGCAAATGAAATGCTTCACAGTGTAGTCAATGTTGTAATGTATGAGACATGTCGACTAACATGCAAGTTCCCACAAATAGTGAGGTAATCACGAGTTCATAAACGATTTTGTGATGTTACTTGAGCAATAAATATTGGGCAGTATACCAGGGGTAATTCTTCTGTTGTTCATCAAAAGAGTGCCAAGGAATCTTTTAGAGTCATAGAGTCATAGATATACAGCACGGAAACAGACTCTCGGGTCCAACTCGTCCATGATGACCACACATCCTAAATAAATCTAATCCTTTTTGCCAGCATTTGGCCCATATCCCTCTGAATCCTTCCTATTTATATACTCATCCAGATGCCTTTAAATGCTGTAATTGTACCAGCCTCCACCACTTCCTCTGGCAGATCATTCCATACAAGCATAACCCTCTGCATGAAAGAATTGGCCCTTAGGTCCCTTTTAAATCTTTCCACCTATGACCTCTAGTTTTGGACTCCACTACCCCAGGGAAAAGACCTTCTCTATTTACCCTATCTATGCCCCTCATGATTTTATAATCCTCTTCTAAGGATCACCCCTTAGCTCCAGGGAAAATAGCCCCAGTCTTTCCTGAACCCTTTCATGTTTCACATCATCCTTCCAATAGGAAGGAAACCAGAATTGCATGCAGTATTCCTGACCAGTAGTGGCCTGACCAATGTCCTGTACAGCTGTAACATGATCTCCCAACTCTTAATTCAATGTACGGACCAATGAAGGAAGGTATACCAAACAACCTCTTCACTATGTATCTACCCGCAACTCCACTTTCAAAGAACTATGAACCTGCACTCCAAGGTCTCTTTGGTCAGCAACACTCCCCAGCATCGTACCATTAAGGTGTATAAGTCCTACTCTGATTTGCCTTTCCAAAATGCAGCACCTCTCGTTTATCTAAATTAAACTCCATCTGGCACTCCTCGGCCCATTGGCCCATCTGATCAAGCTCCCATTGGACTCTGAGGTAACCTTCTTCGCTGTCCACTACACCTCCAATTTTGCTGTCATCTGCAAACTTATTAACTATACCTCCTATGTTCACATCCAAATGATTTATATAAATGACAAAAAGCAGTGGACCCAGCACCGATTCTTGTGGCACTCCACTGGTCACAGGCCTCCAGTCTGAAAAACAACCCTCCACCACCACACTCTGTCTTCTACCTTCGAGCCAGTTCTGTATCCAAATGGATAGTTCTCTCTCTGTATTCCATGTAATCTAACCTTGCTAACCAGTCTACCAGGTGGAACCTTGTTAAACGCCTTCCTGAAGTCCATATAGATCACATCCTCTGCTGTGCCCTCATCAATCCTCCTTGTTGCTTCTTCAAAAAACTCAATCAAATTAGTGAGACATGATTTCCCACACACAAAGCCATGTTGATTATCTCTAACCAGTCCTTGGCTTTCCATATATACGTTAATCCAGTCCCTCAGAATCCCCCTCCAACAACTTACCCATCACTGATGGCAGGCTCACCGGTCTGTAGTTCCTTGGCTTTTTCTTGCCATCTTTATTCTATAGTGGCACTACATTAGCCACCCTCCAGTCTTCTGCCACCTCGCCTGTGACTATCGATGATACAAATATCTCAGCAAGGGGCTCAGCAAGCCCTTTCCTAGCTTCCCACGGAGTTCTTGCATACACCTGATCAAATCTCAATGATTTATCCACCTTTATGCATTTTAAGATGTCCAGCACCACCACCTCTGCAATATGGACTTTTTTCAAGATTTTGTTATTTATTTTCCCACAATCCCTATCTTGCATATCCTCCTCCACAGTAAACACTGATGCAAAATATCTCCCCTATCTCCACAGTTCCACATATGGGTTGCCTTGCTGATCTTTGGGGACCCTATTCTCTCCTTAGTTATCCTTTTGTCCTTAACGTATTTGTCGAATTTCTTAGCTCTATTTGCCAAATCTATCTCATCCCCTTTTCACCCTCCTGATTTCCTTCTTAAGTATGCTGTTACTGTTTTTATACTGTTCTAGAAATCACTCTATTTCTGCTGTCTATACTTGACATATGCTTCCTTCTTATTCTTGACCAATACCTCAATTTCTCAAGTCATCCACCATTCCCTATACCTACCAGTCTTGCCCTTCACCCTAACAGGAACGTACTGTCTCTGGACTCTCATTATCTTGTTTTTGAAAGCTTCTCATTTTCCAGCCATTCCTTTACCTACAAACATCCGCTCCCCGCCCCAACAAACACCCCCTCCCCCCCGCCCCCCCCCCCCCCAACCATTTGAAAGTTCTTGCCTAATACCATCAAAATTGGCCTTCCTCCAATTTAGAACTTTAACTTTTAGATCTGATCTATCCTTTTCCATCACTATTTTAAAACAAATAGAATTACTGGCCCCCAAAGCACTCCTCCACTGATATCTCAGTCACCTGCTATACCTTATTTCCCAAAAGTAGATCAAGTTTTGCAACTTCTCTAGTAGATACATCCACATACTGTATTAGAACATTTTCTTGTACACACTTAACACATACATCTTCATCCAACCGTTAACACTATGGCAATCCCAGTCTATGTTTGAAAAGTTAAAATCTCCTACCATAATCACTCTACAATTCTTAAAGATAACTGAGATCTCCTTACAAATTTGTTTCTCAATTTTCTGCTGACTATTCGGGGAGCTATAGTACAATCCCAATAAAGTGATCATCCTTTACTTATTTCTCAGTTCCACCCAAATAAGTTCCCTGGACATATTCCCAGGAATATCCTCCTAAATACAGCCATAATGTTATCCCTAATCAAAAATGCCACTCCTCTTCTCTCTTGCCACCACCCCCATCCTTACTGTAGCATGTATACCCTGCGACATTAAACTGCTAGTCCTGTCCATCCCTGAGCCACGTCCTTGTAATTGTTATGATATCCCAGTCCCATATTTCTAACTACGCCCTGAGTTCATCTGCCTTACCTGTTAAGCCTCTTGTATTTAAATAAGTGCAGTTTAATTTATAAGTCCTACCTTGTTCTCTACTTTGTTCCTGCCTGTTCTGTCCATTTGATTTACTCCATTTCCCAACTGCATTAGTCTCAGATTCACCTCTTTCCTCACTATCTCCTTGGGTCCCATCCCCCCGACCTCCTTTACGAGTTTAAATCTTCCCAAGCAGCTCTAGCAAAACTCCCTGGCAGTATATTAGTCCACTTCCACTTCAGGTGCAATCCATCCTTCTTATACATGTGACTTCTACCCCAAAAGATATTTCAATGATTCAAAACTGTGAATCCTTCTCCCCCGCATCAGCTCCCCAGCCACGCATTCATCTGTTCTATCCTTCTGTTCCTACTTTCACTAACTCGTGGCACTGGGAGTAATCCAGAAATTACTACCTTTGAGGATATACTTTTTAAGTTTGTGCCTAACTTCCTATTTTACCTCCTCAGAGTTTTGTCCTTTTCTCCTCCTATATCGTTAGTTCTAACGTGTACAATGACTTCGTGCTGTTCCCTCTCCCCTCTCTGAGATACCTTTGATCCTGGCACCAGGGAGGCAGCACAACATTCTGATGTCTCGATGTCAGCTGCAGAAACCTCTGTCTGTGCCTCTGACTAGAGTGCCCCCTATCACAATCAACCACTTGGAACCTGGTGTATCCCTTGTTACATTAGAGCCAGTCACGGTACCAGAAACCTGGCTGTCAGTGCTACATTCCCCTGAAAATCCATCACCCCCTGTATTTTCTAAAACAGCATACTTGTTTGAGTTGGAGATAGCCACAGGAGACTTCTGCATTGCATGCCTTCCTCTCTTCCTTTTCTGGTGGTCATCCATCTACCTGACTGATCTTTCTTTTACCTCTCTCCCTACAATTGCCATCCATCACACTTCCTAGATCCTGTAATTTCCTCGTAGCTTCTAACTGCTGCTCCAACTGACCCATGCAATCCAATAGAATTTGCAACCAAACACACTTCATGCAGACATAATCATCAGTAACATGGAAACTCTCCCCAATCTTCCATCCAACAGGAAGAGCACATCACTCTACAAATGGTCATCTTTGCATCTTCACAATCCACAGATGCAGAAAATAGCACAGTCTTACTGCTTTAAAAACACTGCGCCAGGTTAGCTTAGCATCTATGTTTTTATATTATTAAAGTTTAATCAAGAGACAGGTTTCAATAACAATATATAATCAAAAAAAAAACTCCACTCTACTCACTGCTGTTGATTGGAAAAAGAAAACCTGTAAGGTTTTCCTTTAAAAGCCTCTTAGCTGCTTCCCTGCTGTGAGCTCCCAGGTTTCTCCAAGGTCAGCTGTGAATTTTGCAGTTGTTTATTTTTCTTAGAACAAACCCTCTGATGTCCAGAGATACTTGAAACCAAACAGCAAAGACAGCAGCTATACAGGTTACTGCTGGGTCAGACAGCAGTGTAGGTTTCTTTCTCCATTTGAATCACTTCCCATTTGGTCTCTGCACATTGTCTGTCATCCTCTTTTTTAAAGTGCTGTTGTTTTGATCTGTTTTTTACCCAAAGTTCCAAAACAGTGCAATATCTTATAAAACAGTAATTACTGTTCTTACTGTTATGAAGATGTGGCTGTACTGTACCTTTAAGAGAGTTAAAAGCTAGCAGAACTACCTGACAGCACCAAGTGTTCTGAATAAGATAACAATGTAACACTTGGTCGAAAGCTAGATTGGTTGTTTGTGTGGAAATGACAAAACAGATTCAAATTAGGCAAATCAGTTTAAATTATATCCCAAAAAAGACAAATTCCAATCAAGTTTGAATTTAGTATATTGACAATTTTAAAAGCCAATGCCATAATCCAATGCTTTGGGGGTATAAGACCAGGGAAAATTGAACAGTTGGGAAGAGAACTGCCCAGCCAATGACATCTGCAAGCTGCCCAGAGAATAGCTCTCTTAAAGGTACCTTTATCGGTCTGTGACCTGAGAAGCATAATCCCGAAGAAGAAGAAAAGAAGAGTCAAGAAGATCCAAATAAAAGATTCGATAGCTGGCTGGTTTTGAAAACTTGAATTTTTGGTAGATCTTAATCAGGGGCTTTTATCAGACTAGTATTATTGAAGGGAAGGTAAAAAGTAGGTTAGAGGAAGGAGTTCTAAATAGTTGTTATACTTTAAGAAATAAAGTTGTTCATTTTTACTTTAAATAGTCCTTGGCCTCTCAAATTTTCACAGATTACTGCACGGGATAAATCTTTTCTGTGTTGCTGGTTTAAATTAAGCTGGAGAGTTTACGCTGTGCCATAATACTATAATTCAAGGAAATCAGCTCCAACACTGAAAATACCTCAAAGAAGAGGCAGGTGTTGCAATCACAATTTTTTCCTGTCTTCCATCTTGGATTACCTGGAATCATCCACCTTGGGGATCAAAGCCTTAGTTTAATGTCTTATCCAAAGTACATCACCTTCAGTAGTGTTGCACCCCTCAAGTACTGAATGGGAGCACCAGCCTTAAATCTGGTGATTAAGCTGAAAATTGGAACTTGAGCTCACAATGTTCTAACCCAACGGTAAAGGTGTTTCAACTAACACAAAGGTGATAAGTGATGGCAAAACAACTTACTGTATTGGATAATTCAGAACTAAACTTGAGAAGCATCGATGATTTTCTGCAACTGACATTTAAAGATATTTGTTTGTAGTGGAGATACCATTTTCTGTGATTTTAACGTTAGTTGACGTTCCACATCCATTTTATATCTTTAACATTCACATGACTACTGACATAGCAAAACATTCAGTTCCCAAGCCACAAATGTCATCACTCTAAAACTCCATTCCCTTTGTATTACAACACTTTAACTTAGAATGGATGTCAGCAATAACACTATGGTAAATGATATATAAATACCTGAGTCTGAATTCCAGTGTCAGCTGATTTTCAGCATTCCCTTTCAGTGGCAGAGCCATTATCTTGATACCGCTTTCCATGTCACGAGAAAAAGATTTGTAGCTCATGTGGAAAGACGTAACAGAATTGATTTTCTTTGCAATTGACTGCAGTAATGTTACAGATTATAGTGTAACCTGAACACAATTTACCATTATTTGAAAATGAAACTAAAATTACTTTGCAGGGCTATTTTATGAGCATATGTTGCCACTAGGTGAGGCTCCGTGCCAGGCGAGGGATAGTAAAATTATTGCATATATGTCCATAATTAAATAATTTGAGTTTCATATCTATTCAATAGTTAGAATAACAGGTGTCTGAGCTCCAAGGCAATAATGTAACCTGCAAGCTGGGATAAACATCATAAGCCAAAAGATCAAAGCTTGAGTGCTTAATAACATTCTGATAAAATCTAAAATAAAATTACTAGCTTGAATTAACTCTAGGACAGACGTGCTCAGAAATCCAATCATGCCCAAAATCGGGCAAACAGGGATACAGAAGGTCCTGCATGTGCTTATGCTGTCAGTTCATGTAATATTTATGCCACCTGATCATTAAATCATGTAGGTATCCTACCAGTACAATCCATGCTACTTATTGTAGTGGTGTAATTATATAAATGGCTAGATTTCAGATGCTATGCCATCACTTATATGCAGCCAGTACTTCTTAAATGTAAAATACATATTACCTGCAGACTTAGCTCTATGGTCTTGCCGCCATATTCAAACACATCTAAGTGCAATAATAAGATGGTGGGGATATCCTTTCTCGCAAATGAGATGTTAAATTCACGATTCACTGTCTATTGATTCATGGGCAATGTCTACTTAGGGATCATGTTTCTGCCATAGGTCTGCATACAACTTAACAGCCCAATCCGCTGATCTTTAAGCACATGGAGCAAGATGTTACATGATGCAGTTGAATCTGGAGTGCAGAAATTGCTTACTTCTCTTTCCTTCTCTGCCACTGTTCTGCCTCATAATTGAAGAAAGCTGAAATACAAAGAGACAAGGGGTACTTGTGCACAAAACATAAAAAACTAGCACAGAGGTGCAGCAGGTAATCTGGAAAGCTAATGGAATTTCAAGGGAGATGGAGCATAAAAGTATGGAAGTCTTGCTTCAACTGTACAAGTTATTGGTGAGATCATGGCTGGAGTACTGTGAGCAGTTTTGGTCCCCATTTTTAAGGAAAGATATTTCATTGGAGACAATTCAGAAAAGGTTCACTGGGATGATCCCCAGAATGGAAGGATTGTCTTGTGAGCAAATATTCAACAGATTGGGATTGTATTCATTGGAATTTAAAAGAATGAGAGGTGACCTGATTGAGACATATAGGATTCTTAAGGGGCATGTCAAGTAAATGCTGAGAGGATGTTTCCCTTCATGGGAGAGTGTAGGAGCAAGGGGCATAATCTCAGAATAAAGGGGTGTTAATCTAAGACTTGAATGAGGAAGAATTCCTTCTCTCAAAGGGTTGAGAGTGTTTGGAACTCCTTTCCACAGAGAACTATGGGGGCAGACCCCTTGCATATATATAAAGTTGAGATAAATAGATCTGTGTTCATTGGAGAGTCAAGAGTTATTGGAAAAGTGCAGAAAAGGGGACATGAGGAGTGTTGATCTTACCGAATAGCATAGCAGTTTCAAGGGGCCTACTTCTGTTCGTATTTCTTATGATATTATCGAACTTGAAAGACATGTAGTCACCATTTTCAACAACTAATAGCAAGTTCCTTTTAGACTTTAATATCAATGCTACCATGCTTCAATAAGATCTGTCTGGTTAGTGTGAAAGAGACTTCAGCTGAACAAGGCATAGGCTCAGAGAGTATAATCTTGGAAATTTGGTTCAAAGTGGAAATTTGGTGCAAAGGGGACAGAGATGCTTTCACAAAGGTTTACTAAAAGAAGTTAGCTTACAAGAGTGAGAGATGAGTGGGAGAGGATAAAAGGCATGATTGACAGTCTGAACTGCAATGAGACCAGCACATCATCACAAGAGTGTAGGAAAACAAGCAGATAGGTGAGTAGACTGGTGAATATTTCTAGTCTTTGAAGTAAAAGTAAGGTCTTTAGTTTGTGCTTAAGTCTGCAGTGAAATTTCTTCACTCTTTTCTTAAAGAAAGGTTGCGTTTGTGTAAGATTAATACTGGTGATATTTAAATTTTATTTTATAAAATCAAGTTTTTACAGTTAAGTGTAAACAATAGGGAAGCTAGTGTAGTTAACTTATAAATTAAATCAAATATGATAGTGACAATAAAATGGGTGATGAGTGCTGCTTCAGTATGTGCAAACTGCTGGACAGCAATGTAATCCACTCTGCTTTCTGAAGTCAATGATCAGCTACTTCATTTTGTTGATGTTGATGAAGAGACTGTTGTCTTTACACCATGCTGCTTAAGTACTCAATCTCTTTCCTATATTCTGTCTCATCATTGTTTGAGATCTACCCGATAATGGTGGCACCATCAGCAAACTTGTATATGAAGTTGGGGTGGAATTTGACCACATGGTTTTGAATGTATAAGGAATATAGTGGGGAACTGAGAATGCAGCCTTAAGGGGTACCAGTTTTGGGGATTATGCTGGAGGAGGTGTTGTCACCTTTCTTACTAATTGCGGTCTATGGGTCAGAAAGTCAAGGATCCAGTTACAGAGGTGGGAGTCAAGACCTAGGTCTCAGAGTTTAGAGATGAGTATGTTTGGAATTATGGTATTGAAGGTGGAACTGTAGTCATTAAGCTGGAGTCTGACATCCTTGTTATCCAGGTGAACATAGGGGCCAGGGAGATGGCATCTGCTGTGGACCTATTGAGCCAGTAGGTAAATTGCAAAGACAATTTGGTAGTCTGGAGTTGATGTGAGCAATGACTAGCATGTTGAAGCACTTCATAATTATAGAGGTCAGAGCCGCGGGCAGTAGTCATTGAGACATGCCCTAAGATTTTTTATGCACCGGAATGATGGTGGTCTTCTTGAAGAAAGTGTGGACTTCAGATCATAGTAAGAAGAGGTTAAACATGTCTGCAGATACTCCCACCAGTTGGTTCACACAGGATCTAAATGCATGGCCAGGGTCTCTATCCAGGCTGGTTGCTTCCCTTTTGGCAGGAAGAACAGAGGAGTTTAATATCATTTGAATGGAAAAAGACTGCAGGAAACTACAGAACAGTGGGATTTAGGAGTCCTCGACCATAAATTTTAAAAAGGTAGCATACAAGTTCAGCAGATAAGAGGAAAGTCAAATGGAATATTGTCATTCATTTCAAAGGAAATGGAATATAAAAATAAAAAAAAACACTTGTTGAAACTATAAAAGGCACTAGAGCCAGTCCAGAGAAGAGTCTCATCCCACACTTGGAAAGACTGTCTTATCAGGATGGCTTGTGTAATTTGGGCCTGGACCCATTAGAGTTTGGAAGATTGAAAGGCAAGTTTATTGAAATATGAGATTTATAAAGTACTTGTCAGGTTAGTTGCAGAAAAGTTATTTCCATCTGTGGAGAGTATAAGACCAGAGGGTGTAGTTTCAAAATAAGAAGTTGCCCTTTTAAGATGGAGATGAAAAGAAATTTCATCTCTCAGGGAATAATGAATCTATGGAATACAATGTCACAGAGGGCTGTAGAAGCTGTGTTATTAAGTATACTCATGGTTGAGATAGATTTTTAAATTAATAAGGCAATCAGTATTATGGGAAAAAGCAGAAAAGTGGAGTTGAGGATTTTCAAATCAGTCATAATCTCATTGTATGGTGGCGCAGACTCAATGGGTTGAATCGCTTGCTTCTGCTTCCACATTTTATGGTTTTATGGTGTTATGCGCCCTTATGTGTTTTGTTTTTCCTCTCCTGGAATGGCCATTTGAGAGTTGAAAAAAATATGACCACCTCTGAAGCAAGGATATTAGTAAACCAGAGAAGGTTCAGAAAAGATTTACCACAACATTGCTGGGAATGGAGTGTTTGAGATATAAAAATAGACTGGAAAAGTTTGGACTTTGTCTCACTGAAGCATGGCAGGTTGAAGGGTGATCTTACTGAGGTTTATAAAATCATGAGAGGTATAGATAAGGTGAGTGACAAGGGTCATTTCTCTTGGTGGGGGAATTCAAAACTAGGCAGCATATTTTGAAGGTAAGAGGAGAAAAAATTTAAAAGGACATGAGGGCACCTTTTTTACACAGGGAGTGATTCGTGTGTGAAATGAACTGCCAGGGAAAGTGGTAGATGCAGGTATAATTACAACATTTAAAAAGTATTTGGGTAAGTTAATGAATAGGAAAGGTTTGGAGGGATATGGGCCAAGCACAGGTAGGTGGGCGTAGTGTAGTTTGGGAACATGGTCGGCATGAATTGGTTGGACTGAAGGATCTATTTCCATGCTATATGACTCTGTGACCTGGCCATCCAGATGCAGTGTCTACTCCCTTACAGTTGATTTTGCAGCACTCTTTCAGAATGCTAATGGGCACAAGCTTTGAGTAGATGGTCCTAGTACTAAATCTGAAGGATACAGTGTTTGGCTAATATGCAATCCAGATATAATTGCAGAATTGAAGTGTGGTGATGCCTCACTTTGTTTTTATTCATGGGATGTGGATGTTAATGGAGGGTCAGCATTCATTGTCCATACATAGTTGCCTTGGAGAAAGTAGTGGTGACCTGTCATCTTGAACCATTACAGTCATTTGCTGTAGTAGACCTATTAAGCCATTGGGTGGGATTTCCAGGATTTTGACCAAGCAACAGCAAAGGAACAGTGAAACATTTCCAAATCCAAATGGTGAGCGCCATGGAATGGAAAGTGCAGCTGTTGGTGTTCCCATACATCTGCCACCTTAATGCTTGTAAGGTACAAACTGCTGCTGCTGAGTGCTTGTGATGGAGGGAGTGAAAGTTTGTGGATGTGGTGCCAATCAAGCAGGCTACTTTGTCCTGAATGTGTCAAATTCCTTGAATGTATTGGAGCTGCACTAATCTGAGCAAATGAGGAATATTTCATTGCACTGCTGACATGTGCTTTATAGATAGTGGACAGACTTTGGGGAGTTAGGGGGTGAAATACCTACTGCAAATTCCGAGCCTCTTATCTGCTCTTGTAGCCACAGTATTTGTAATGGCTAATCTAATTTAGATTATGATCAATGATAACCCCCAGTTTGGTGATGTTGGAGACGTCAGTGATGGTATTACCACTGAAAGTCAAGGGGTGATGATTAGATGTTCTAATGGAGATGATCATTAGATGTTACTTGCCATTTGTCAGCTCAAATTTGTCCAGGTCCTGCTGCATTTGGATGTAGAATGTTTTAATATCTAATTAATGGGTAGTGTTGAATATTGTGTTATCATTAGTGAACATCTCCATTCCTGACTTTACAATGGAAGTAGCATTGACAAAACAGCTAAAGATAGTTTAGCCTAAGACTGTACCCAAAGGAAGTCCTGTAGAGCTGAGATGACTGACATTCAACAACCACAAACATCTTTCTTTGTGCTAAGTCAGGTAAAGTTGCCATAATCCTAATAGACCATAGATTATGCAGTGGGTTAGGGAATAGGGTTGCCTTCTCATGAGACACAAAGATGATGGTTGGTGTTTTAACCTGAGAGTCACTATGTGTCAGTCAAGGGGAGAGGTTGAGAAGGAGACTCCTTCATGGTAACCACAGCTGGTGTGAGATTGAACCCAAATTGTTGTATCACTCCCAATTGCAAGCCAGCTCTGCAGCCAACTGAGCTAACTGAGGCCTTTTGTGCTAAGTATGACTCCAATCAGTGAAGAGTCTTTCCAAGTCTCATTGACTGTATTATTCCTAGAGCTTCTTGATGCCATATTTTGTCAAATGTGGCCTGAATGTTGGGGGCAGTCACATTCAGCTGACCTCTGGAATTCAACTACAGAGGAACCTCAATTTTCTAAATAAAATGGGCGGGCAGTATTTCATTCAGGTAATTGATTATTCGGATAATCAATTTGACCTTAAACAAGGGAAGCCATACTGCTCTAACACTGTGCTCTACCAGACAGTTTGTTTAAATCTTTAATTTTGATGAGTCTGCTATTTAAACAAACTAATCTTTGCATTTTACAAATTGCAGGTTAAACCGAGAAGGACTAAATCCTTACCATCATATAAATATATGAAATCCCAGCATTAAACAAGGTCCCGAATAGCTTCGACAATCAGAAAAGCAATTGTCAGTTTCTGCTGAACTCAGTGTCTTGATAGAAAGACTGAAGCAGCGCCTCACGCATGTGTTTACTTTCGCTGCCATTTTTTTCATGTACAGCCTGGTAAAGTGACGGAAATAAAGCACTTATTTTTGCAAAGGGCTGTGTAACTCACCCTTATGTAAAAAAATTCCAGTCACTGTTGCTTGAGGTGCTTATATTTCTTTGTTTTTGCCAGCATTTTCACATGTTTTTCAGTACAGGTAGTCTAAGTTCACTTACCTCATTTATATAATGTTTTTACAAGACCTTGAGATCTTGTTCGGATAATCCGAAATTGGGATATTTGATATTTTGATAACCGAGGTTCTAATGTATTTTGTTTGTGTTTGAACCAATGCTGTAATGAGCTCAGGAGCTGAGTACCCCTGGCAGAATTGCTATGATACCAACTGATATTATTACCATACTGGTCAGAGCCCAGACTGAAATTTGACTTATTAGATCACAGTTTGCTTTGTTTCAGTATTAACAGGGTGATCTCTTATTGAGACAGAAGCACCCAATGTTGCAGACTTTATTTTGACAATGAAACAGAATTTTGTTAAGCAAAAGAATTGAAGACAAAACAGAACAAATCAATATTTTTCTTGTAACACAAATTAAGAGTTTTTAATGCAATAATTGTATAATTCTATTAATTCCAACACATACCTTTACAATTTTTTAAAAATTCCCTTGCGCAATACTTAGAACAGGATCCCTTTCCCTAACACTTTGATAGTTTAACTGAACTGTGATTTTTAACACAGTTAACAACTGTGCCTGGAAACACTGATAGCTTATTTCTGAAGCTGTCATACACCTAAGTCTAAATTAATTAAGTTTTGAGCCCCTTTCAGGGTGTTTCTTAAAAGTTCCATCTTGAGATTATCATTAAATTCTTACTCCACAGTAATCTAGTTTACTATATTCTCTGCTTCTCAGGAGCACTGGATCATCAAGCAAGGACTTCACAGAACTGCCCAAAACTTTGAGGTACAATTGTCTATCTTGCTAAGGTATAAAATCCTAAAGTAAACAAAAACCCATTAGGTTGCCAAAGTAGCTCTCCAAAATAATTATAAAATAATTTTGGCTACAGAAATACTCAAATATTAACTTCACACACACAGAGCATCCATAGTCACTCAGTACAGATGGATCAAATGGCATCTTCTGTACTGTAAAATTCCATGATTCTATAAAAACAAAATACAACAGATGATTGAAATCTGAAACAGAAAACAGAAAAAGCTTAGCAAAATGCAATGGGTCTATTTACATCTGTTGAGTGAGAAACAGTTAACATCTTTATGTTAATGTTACTAATCAAACTTCAAAATGCCCAATTTAAAATAAGTGACATTAATATGTATAGATCTGGCAGTTCATATCACAAAACCCAAACTGGGCAACAATGAGCAGGTTGTTGCTCAGCAGGTGCTGCTTTATGACACTGCTGATAACACACAGGTGACTCCACCTATTTCTTAATATCATGTGGCTATTAGCCTTAATATCAGGTTGAAGACTGCTATTCAGATTGGCCATGAACTGCATTTGGAATTCCCTTCTTTGGTTGGGCTGCTTCAAGACTAAGATATTGATCTTCTTTCTCATAGACCTTTGGCCTTGTAATGATTTGGTGCTAGGTGGATCTTCATCCTGACTGAACAAGTTAATAATATATCCAAAGGCATCAGTCCCCCACAGAGATTGAGTGAGAGAGACATCACCATGTGGCCCAAAAATCACATAATTCTGGAGGTTCTAATAGTTTATTCTTAGATGTCTCCGTGTGGTTTGCATTTCTCTTTCTCACAGAAAACTCTCTTGAGGTTAAATGCAGGTTAGTGGGCAGAAAGGAGAAAGTGAGGACTGCAGATGCTGGAGACCAGAGTTGAAAAGTGTGGTGCTGGAAAAGCACAGCAGGCCAGGCAGCATCTGAGGAGCAGGAGAATCGATGTTTCGGGCATAAGCCCTTCATCAGGAATGAGGCTTGTGGGCCAGGGCTGAGAGATAAATGGGAGAGGTCGGGAAGAAGATTGCAGGTCAACAGGGCAGTGCTGAATCTGGGTGTTGGGACTGAGATAAGGTGGGGGGAGGGGAAATGAGGAAGCTGGAGAAATCTATATTCATCCCATGTGTGTAGATTACACCTCCAACCACATGGGATAAATCTGAAGAAGGGCTTATGCCCGAAACGTCGATTCTCCTGCTCCTCGGATGCTGCCTGGCCTTGTGGGCAGATAGGAAGGCAAATGCAATGTTAGCATTCATTTCAAGAGGGTTAGAATGCAAAAGCACAGATGCAGTGCTGAGGGTGTATAAGGTATAGTCAGATCACATTTGGAATATTGTGAGCACTTTTGGTCTAAGGAATCTAAGTGTACCTAAGGAAGGATGGGCTGGCATTGGAAGGGGTCTAGAGGAGTTTTACAAGCATTGAGTATATTTAAGACAGAGATAGACAAGTTCTTGTTTGGTAAGTGGATTAATGATTACAGAGAGAAGGCAGGAGAATGGTTTGAGAAACGTATCAGCCATGATCAAATGGCAGAGCAGACTTGATGGACCAAATGGCCTAATTCTGCTCCTATATCTTATGGTCTAACTCTGACTACAACTGTACTACCTGTGAGACGGCGAACAAAAGTCTTGTTCTCCAGTCAGTGATCACACAAAAAAACCAAAACTTAACAACCAGTCTGAAATGCGAGGCTTGCAAATAACTTGTAAGTAATTCACGATGCTCTAAAATATCATTCATGAGAGTACCTTCCTGATTGTTTATGCCATGCATTGCTGTGCATGTACAGCATATGATGAGTGAAATTCTATGGCATTCAAAGACAGGCCTTACCAGGTATGTAAGATGACAACTTAAATAAATTATTGCACCTTTTAAGGAATTTGGATGTGTTCTCCTGCTGCATGCACAGCTACTTTATCCAAATGGCATTGGTGTTCTTCCACCTGGAAATGCATGCAGTTTCCTGGCCACTATATTGATATCTTAGCAGGACAGTTAGTGCCAAAGGTTCAAATTTATACAATCAATACACTTGGCCATTTTATTTTTATTCTTTACAATAAGCACCAACATTCTAACATGACAGATTGGGTCCATTTATATTCTTGTAATAACTGCTGTTATCTTCTGCAATTACAATCAGTGCAGGCACATGACATATTCGCGAAAAGATTTGTGATGTTATGCCATGATACAAATATTGAGACAAAATTTCCAATTGTTTGCAAAGATACTAAAGGTAAATCACATTGTTTGTTTAACAAACAATAGTCATTATTTCTTAAATATAATTGTGGATAATTGTAGATTTTAAAAATATCGATAGATGAAGATAAAAATTCCCAAGTTGTTCAGACCAAAGCAGATGTGAGCAGACATTCTCTGGGTATTTCATATTGCACAAAACAAGAAATTAAGCATTTGCTTCAGATGTTTACATTCTTCTGCACATTCTCTCAAGTATTACTTCAGCAGCAGCATGTAAGCTAAAGAGATAGTGCTTGCCAAATATTTTCAAGGGACGAAAACCTTAGGGCTCCTGATGCTTTCACTGATTATTGAACTAATTGTTGCTGTAAGGACCACTGTATTAAAATTCTGTAACTGTTGGTTGAGTTAAATTAAACAACCACATAGTGTGAGCAATCATTGCGTTATTATGACGGTCAGGCATTGAAGCCAACTACAATCAATCCAATAGAAAGCTTAAAGGGTTCCTGTGTGTAAACCTCAAACAAAGCTTCATTTGATTCCCATTTCATTCTTTCTCAGTGGTCAAAATATAAACTGGAACGCAATCAGAACTGAATTGCATTACAAGAACTGAAGTACAGTGAATCTTAGATCCTACAAATATGCACCTTTGATCCTAATTTGGAGGTGTCGGTGTTGGACTGGAGTGTACAAGGTTAAAAATCACACAACGGGGATCTAAGATGGTGGCGATCTGAGAAGATCACACTGCAGAGCTTCACATCGCAGCAGGAGCAGGACGGTCATTTAACCCACCCAACCCAGGTCATCGGGATTTCTTGGGGCATTGGAAAGATTGTGGAGCCCCAAGAAACATTTAAAAATTGACTTATCAGTATTTTCAGCTGTCGAGAAATGCCTAAAAAGGGAGGAGGAGCATCTGAGGCCGGGCCTGCAGCTCAGCCTGCAGCAGCCTCAGAACCGATTAGTCTCCAGGACCTGGTGAACCAGCTCTCGAAATCTCGCAAGATGTTGGGGAAACAGATTGAAGAGAAGCTGGCTCCAGTCTCTCTCATGCTGCAGAAGCATGAGCAGCAGCTGGGAGACCTGGAGAAGAGGATGGATGAGGTGGAGCACAGGGTCACAGTGGTGGAAGCTGATGCCAGTTCATTCAAGGAAGAGATCCAAGCCCTGAAGATGCAGGTTCGTAATTTGCGTGACCAAGTGGATGATCTTGAAAACAGGGGCAGGAGAAAAAACATTCGGATCATTGGTCTGCCTGAGGGTAAGGAAGGTGAGAGGCCTGTGGAATTTGTTGAAGATTGGCTTCTGAAATTCCTTGACTTGGAGACTGGCATGAGAGGATTGAAGATAGAGAGGGCTCACTGCGTCGCAGCACGGAGGTCGAGTCTGGGTCAATGCCCTCGTCCTTTCCTGGTGCGGTTCCATCATTACCGGGATAAGGAGAGAGTCATGGAGGCTTCCAGACTCCAGCGGAAGGATCCAAAGGCCCTAATTTACGAGGGGTTGAAGATCATGTTTTTTCAGGACTTTTCAGCGGCGGTGATCAAGAAACAAAAATCGTATGATGGTGTCAAGAGAAGATTGAAGGAGCTTGGGATTCAGTACTCCCTGAGATATCCGGCAGTGCTTCGGATCACCTTAGATGGATCCATGCATCTCTTTGACACATCGGAGAAGGCAAGAGACTTTGTGGACAAACTAACCTAATTTAAACAATTGTAGTATGTATAAATATTGTTGCTTGCGTATACATTTATCATTCTGTAAAAGAAATGGAGGAAATCCAGTTGGAGCTTTGTTTTTCCCCTTTTATTTTCCCTCTATTGATAATAATTTGGTTCAAACTATGTCTCGCGGTGGTTAAGATGTACATTTTAAATTTCTAAATTAGGACATACCAAGGATGGGTGGGGTATTAATTCCCTTTTTTTTTATAAAAGGATGTTTTTTTTATTCATATTGATATTCTATGGGGTGTTTATTCTTTTTAGCTTGTGCTTGTGTGACTCTAGCTGAGAGAAGTGAAGGTGGTTGAGATGGTTAGATGCCTATTTATGGGCAGTTTGGGATGGGTAGTTGCCCCCTCCGGGCAGGGGGTGAGCTCCCCTACTCAGCGCTATTGGCGCTTTATATGTTGGTTTGTTTTCTGGTTTTTGTTGTTTTTTATTTTTAATAATTTTGTATGTTTGTTAAATGTAGTGGTTTTAGTTTATCTAATTTTTATATTTGGTGGACCATGCGACACTAAGGCTCAGCAATTTGTGGTTCGGGTTCCTCCTCTCTGGAATTTAAATGTAATTGCAGAAGATTATGGCAAATGATTTGATTAAATGGTGTACCTGGAATATCAAGGGAAGTCACTCACCAATTAAGAAGAAGGTACTCTTGAGTCTTAGAAAGGAGAAGGTGGATATTGCTTTGTTACAGGAGACACACTTGGATGAC
>NC_057721.1:39970999-40050101 GCF_004010195.1 Chiloscyllium plagiosum | reverse complement strand
CTCATCCTCTTAAATTCTTGGTAGATGCTTTTTCTAAACTGATAAATCTCAAGTCTCAGCACATCATTATAGGGGAGATTTTTAACTGCCTCATGGACCCCACAGTAGACAGGTTGCCTAAAGGTCCCTCGATACCCGCTGCACAAACTAAACAGTTATTGGGTTTGTGTGGGGAATTAGAGTTTGTGGACGTCTGGAGGTGTCTCCACCCGACAGGTAGGGATTTCACGTATTTCTCCAATCCGCACAGATGTCACACGAGGATTGATTTTTTATGAGCCCTGCGGTAACCCTGGATCTGATGGAATCCTGTAGGATTGGTAATATTGCCATCTCTGATCATGCTCCAGTGTACCTCATGGTTAAGATTAAAGATGTTACAGTGGATTCAAGTTACTGGCGAATGGACCCCTTTATTCTCATGAACGTAAGTTTGTGGAGTATTTCTCTAGGGAATTTCGGGCATTCCTAGACATCAACATAGGCTCGGTTGATAGCTCATCTGTTCTCTGGGAAACTGCCAAAGCTTATGCCAGGGGGTTAGTTATTTCATATTCCACCAGTAGGAAGCAGCAGAAGGGTGAGCAGCAACGTCTCCTTGAAGCACGGTTGAAGGCAGCGAGAAGGCCTACTTTGACAGACCCTCGTTGGTCAAACTACAGAGGATTACGGTGCTGCGGTCTATACTAAATTCCGTGCTCACACAGACGGCAAAGAAGGAGCTGGCTTTTGAAAAGCAAAGGTTATACGAACATGGTGACAAGCCAGGTGCTTCTTGGATGCTGCCTAAACTGCTGTGCTCTTCCAGCACCACTAATCCAAATGCTTAGCATACCTTGCCAGAAAGAGAAGTGCCCCACAAACCATTACAGCGATTAGGGAAGGGTCTGGGAACCTAACATGTGATTCTAAAAAGATTAATGTGGAGTTCCAGAGATTCTACTCTAAGTTATATCAGTCTGAGAATTGTGAGGAGGGGCAGGCCAAAATGGAATCCCTTTTTTAGAGATCTGAAGCTCCTGGGTGTGACTCCTGAACAACAGTCCTTTCTCAATGCCCCATTATCAGAGCAAGAAGTGCAGGAAGCTGTGAGGCAGCTTCAGAGTGGAAAGGCGCCCGGTCCTGATGGACTTCCCAGTGAATTCTATAAAGAATTTATAAGTATATCGTCAGGCCCGATGCTGAATATGTTTAATGATTCATACAGTCATGATTGTCTCCCACCATCTCTGGGGAGGCCAATATTTCACTTATCCTTCCTTAAAAAAAGGGAAGGATCCGGAAGACTGTGCTTCATACAGGCCCATCTCGCTCTTAAATGTGGACTTTAAGATCCTCTCTAAGGCTCTTGCGTAAAGGCTGGAGACTGTGTTACCCTCTATTATTAAAGAGGATCAGACGGGCTTCATAAAGGGTCGCAGATCCTCCAAAAACGTTGGGAGGCTGCTTAACGTAATTCAAGCATGCCAACAGCAGTCAATACAGGGATTGGTGATTTCTTTAGATGCAGAGAAGGCATTTGACCGAGTTGAGTGGCCGTACCTTTTCTATACTCTAGACCAGTTTGGTCTGGGCGAAGTTTTCATAAGATGGGTAAAGGTTCTCTACAGTGAACCTCTCGCTGCGGTCATTATCAACGGTGTACGATCAAGCAATTTTAATATTTCTAAGGCCAGCCGGCAGGGCTGTCCCCTTTCACCATTACTTTTTATGCTGGTGACTGAACTGTTGGCAGAGGCCATTCATGGGGATCTCAATATATCAGCTCCAGAAGTGGGGTCAAAATATAGATTCCCATTTAGGTGGTCACAGGGGATTTTGTGTATTTGGGCATATTCATTACTCCAGTTTTGGATTGGTTGTTCAAAGCCAATTTTACTCAATTATTTGAAAAAAATTAAGCAAGATCTCCAAAAATGGGAGGCACTTCCAGTCTCATGGTTGGGTCGGATAGCGCTTATTAAGATGAATATTCTCCCTCGTTTGCTATACCCTATACAGATGCTCCCCCTGATTTTCAATAAAAAACACTCAGGAGACTGAATGGTTGGTTCAGACCCTTTATCTGGCACCATAAACGGCCCCTCATTAAATTAGCCAAACTGCAGTTGCCACACAGATTGGGGGGAGTAGACCTTCCGGACATTAAAAATTACCAATTAAGCTCGCTTTTGACCTACGTGAGTGATTGGGTATGTGGGGACACTCTTTCAATATGGCTAGATATCGAAGCCTCCCAGGCAAGGTGCCCCCTTACCAGTTTGCTGTTTTTGGACAAGGTGAGGACAGTTAGGGAATATTGCCATAACCCAATAGTCATCAATACTGTTAAAGCATGGAGGGCAATTCGGCAGAGGGAAGGTAATATTAGCAAAACATCTTTGTTTACACCTTTAGTGGGTATGCCGAGTTTTCAACCAGATATGATAGATTCAGGATTTAAACATTGGGCAGCTAGGGGTATATCTTGCATGGGTGATTTATTTGAGGGAGATGTAATGATGTCCTTCGATCAGTTAGTACAGAAGTACGAGTTACCTAATAGAGACCTCTTTCGTTTTTTTCAAGTTAGGGATTTTATCCAAAAAAAGACCACACTTTTGACTGATCCCTATAAATCTGACATAGAAAGAGGGGTACTAAGGGCTAAGAGCATACTCTCTGTCAGTACTTTATATCACCAATTGGGGCGTGCCATCTCAGATGAGTCTGATTGACTCTGCAAGATGTGGGAAAGAGAGCTGGGTGTTGAAGTTTCTTCAGAAGCATGGGAGGATATTTGGGAGAACGCAAGGAAGATATCAATTTGCAATTGGACCCATGCTTTACAGTTGAAGATTCTTCACAGGGTCCACTTAGCCCCAGACCATTTGTCAAAATTTAAACCAGGGGTATCTTCAGCATGTCCCAAGTGCAAGGTCTGTACGGGTACTCTTACCCATTACCATTGGTCTTGTGACAGGCTTCAAACATATTGGAGCGCTGTGGTGGGTGCAATGGAGAGGATTTTAGGTGTAGGGGTGGAGAAGGACCCTATTTCGCTCCTTTAGGGCTTATCCATTGTATTTCCTGCTGACTCACATAAGAAAAAACTTTTCAATATTCTTACATTCTGTGCAAGGAAGAATATCTTGCTAGGTTGGATATCAGAAAACCCCCCCAGGCCTGTTGGGTTGGCAGAAGATTGTTATGGAGCATATTCCCCTGGATTTTCTCACAAATGTGGTACACCACAAAACTGAGAATTTTTACAAGACATGGCAACCCTTTTTGAAATACCTGGACACAGATTTATCTGCCACACTAACAAGGCTTTTATATAGCCGTAACGATTATGTTTCATGAGTCCAATATCCAGGGAGGAGGAACTGTGAATGTATGAGTTTTTTGTTTGGCTGGGCTGAGTTATTACTATATATTTGTTTGTTGTTAGGTATTTATTTATTTAGTTAAATAGCTAGTTTAGGTTTTTTTTCATTTTATACTTCTCTATATATGTTTATACATTCGTATAGGCGGGTGGGTTGGGGAATATTCTTTTTTATTATTTGGGTTTAGATTTGTACAATTTTTGTACTGTTTTGAATTGCATTGTTTTGTATTTGTTGTAATATTTAAAAATCTATTTTTTCTTAATAAAAATATATTATAACAAAAATCACACAATACCAGGTTATAGTTCAACCAGTTTATTTGGAAGCACTAGCTTTCAGAGTGCTGCTCCTTCATCAGGTGGATTCCATGGGTCTTGCAGCAGACACGGAAGAATTCATCAGATGAATGAGACTCTGAGAATTCTTTCAAGATGCCAGTGATGATCCCAATGACCCCACTGAGGAACCAGAACAGTCATCACAGGGATCCATAGAGGGACGAGCAAAGAAGGAGTCAACGTGGACCCCACCAGAGGGCCACTGCCCTGGGCTTGACATGTATGCTCAAACCGTCAGGAAATATATAAATGCCAGATTCATCAGCTGCAGCCACAAGGTAGAGCAAAACATCACCCAATCACAATGCAATGCCATCCATGCTCTCAAAACCAATCACGACATTGTCATCAAACCAGCAGATAAAGGAAGAGCTATCATCATTCAGAATAGAACAGCTTGCTGCAAGGAAGTGTATCTTTGATCCTCGTTGAACATCCATCCTTACCATCAGTTATTTACTGGAAGTGGTTCCTAATCCTCTATATTGCCTGGGGAAAGGGGCCCAATTTTTCTTTTTCTAGAATAGGAACAGGACAGCATTTTGGCAACTTTCTTCACAATTGAGCAGCTCTCTTCAGGATCCACTCTGGTCACCTCACATGGGAAATAGGCTGGAAAAATACCCTAAAAATACCCTAAAAATCGACAGTTTCATCACAAAACCAATTGGAAAACCACATTCAGCAGACTCATCTACGTGCAGTCTGAAAATCAAAGTTAAGTTCAAATTCGGAACCTGGAATGTACGAATGCTCATTGATAATGAGCAAAACTATCATTCTGAATGGAAAACTGCCCTTGATGCCTGTGAATTCAGATACTTCAATACTAATATCGCGGTCCTGCAGGAGAGTCAAAGAGCAAGTGAAGGGTTGCTGAGGGAAGAAGATGGTGGTTAAGCCTTCTTCTGGAGAGAGAGAAAAACACAAGTATCAACCCAGGATGCATGCAATTCAACTTGCCATCAAGAACAACCTTGTTAACTGACTCTTGCAGTTCCCTCTTGGCATCAATGATCGCCTTATGATTTTCCATCTGTACCTTGCCAAGAATCAGCAGACAACTGTTGCAAATCTGCTCCAACCCTTAATGCCACTGATTAGCCCAATGAAAGCCTCTACTCCATCCTGGACATAATACTCATCAACATTCTGAAGAAAGATAAAGATATCCTCCTTGGGGACTTCAATGCCTGAGTTGAAAAGGATTCTAAACTCTGGAAAGGAACCACTGGAAAGGAAGGAGTTGGAAATTAGCAGCAATGGGATTCTCCTGCTCACCAAATGTGTGGAACACCAGTTGGTCATCATTATCGCACAGTTCTGCCAAAAAGACAAGTTCAAGACTTCTTGGAAGCATCCACGATCAAAGCACTGGTACATGATCAACTACTACATCATCATCAAAGGATGTCCTCATTACCAAAACAATGACAAGTGCAGATGATTGCTGGACAGACCAACGACCTTCTGTGCTCATCAAATGCCACAAGAATCAGCTAAAGATGAAGAAACAAGAAAAATGTTCAAGATCAACCAGCTTCAAGAGCCAAGCAGGCTCATGAATGTCCAACAACACCTTTACCAAAATCTACAAACCTTTCAATATAATGGAATGGAGGAATTCTGGAAAGAGCTAAGGACAGCCACCATTTCATGCTGTGAAGAAACTATTGGCTACAAGACCAGGAAACACCAAGAATGGTTCAACATCATCCAAACCCTCATTGAAAAGAAGAAGTAAGCTCTCCATGGCTGGCAAAACAATATCATCAGCAAAATAAGGGGAGAACTCATCAAACTTCAAAGGCAAAGATACCAAGAAAAATTCAGGAAATTAAGAACCAATAGTGGACTGAGAATGCTAAGGAGCTGCAACTCCTTGCTGACAAGCATGACACGTAGAGCTTTAGTACTTCCAAGACAATATACAGACCCAATGTCCTTGGCCTCAAACTGGTGCAGAGTAAGGATGGAGCTTATTTGTAAGTCAGCGAAATGTCAGCCTTTAATGGAGAGATCACTTCAAAAAACTCCTAGACCACAATACAATCATGAATAAGGACATATTTGAGGAAATCACCCAACTCCCCATCCAAGATGATCTTGGACTCCCACCTAGTGTGGCTGAAGTCAAAACTGCCAATAAACACATAAAGAATGGAAACGTTACAGGAATAGATGGAATTCCAATGGAAATTTTCTTTAAATGAGCTTACCAGTCATCTCCATCGACTGTTCCTGAAATCTGGGACAAAGAGGAAATCCATGCCAATCTCATGATGCTGCCATTGCCACTGCATTCAAGAAAGAAGACAAAGTGGACAGTGGGAACTAACGAGGAACGTCCCTGCACTCTGTCACTGAGAAGATCATCACCTGAACCCTCTTTTGTCACCTTCTTCCTGTCTCTGAAGAATTCTTCTGGAAAGCCAGTGTAGTTTCTGACCAAACCATAAAACTGTGGACTTATTCATTGCTTAATAACCCCAAACAAACTGCCAGAAACAACACCTACATGGCCTGCATCAACCTGGCCAAGGCAGGTTGGGAAGTGTTATGGAAGATCCTGTCAAAGGCTAGGTATCTAGTGAAATTTGTTAATATTTCTCCATCTCCTCCAGGAAAAGATGTCAGTGATGGGGTCCTCACCAATGGTCATATGAGAGAATCCTTTGAGTTCAAGACAGAAGTCAAGCAGGGACATGTCGTTGCCACCACTCTTTTCTCCATCTTCATCACCACCATCCTTCAAGTCAAGAATAAGTTTTTTATTGGTTTGTGTGGTGCTGGAAAAGCACAGCAGGTCATGCAGATCTGAGGAGCAGGAGAATTGATGTTTTGGGTATAAGAGCTGAAAATGTGTTGCTGGAAAAGCGCAGCAGGTCAGGCAGCATCCAAGGAGCAGGAGAATCGACGTTTCGGGCATGAGCCCTTCTTCAGGAATGAGACTAGTCAGGTAATCATATTTCCAATTCTTCTATATGACATTATATTCTTCTACAAAAGGCTTTCCAGTGTTGGATCAGCCACATTCATATTAACTGATAAGACAGGCTCTACACATTGAATGGCCCTACTTCCTATTCCTATATTCCGAAGTTCTTAGGTTTCAATATAATATTTTTCAATAAAACAAATTAATAACTTGTTCCACAGCAAGGTATATAAAAGGAAGAGATACACAAAGAATAATAACACATTTACTGCGAGAAATGAAATACTTGCATTACATAACATTTTTCCCAGACCATTGAACCTCTCAAAGTACTTTAAAACCAACGAGGTACCTCTTGAAGAGACTTTATCATTGTAATGCTGGAAGCACAACGGCTAACCTTCATTCAAAAAACTGTCACAAACAGCAATGTGATATCCTCTATCTTTTATGTGTATGTTGGGGAGGGGGCGGGGTGGGAGGAGGTGGGAAGACAGAGAGAGAGAGATTCCAAATGGCTACCCAAATGTATATGCTTCTCTCACTTTTTTTTTCACATAGCCAGTCAGTGAAACCTAGCTCTTTTTAACACAAGAAAACTTTGTGATTGGCGCCTTACTGTAACATTAAAAAATAGTTACGTATTAATTGTAAAATGTCTAGCCTCACACTAAAAAATAGCTACTATTTATTGTGAACAACTGAGGTTAAAAAGAGGGGAGATTTATGAAAGTGGAAGATATAACTGTGGATTATTTAAAACCTTTGATTAAAAGTAAATGAAGTGATTTAGCAGATACATTGAAGATAGAAGTAAAAGCAGGATTTTGTCAGGAAGAGAAAAAGTGATTATCCCATATTTAGAATTGGGAAAAAGGAAACATGAAATTGGGTGTAAAAGCAATTCTAAAGTATTGAACTCAATATTAAATCCTACAGACTGTAAAGTGTCTAAGTGGAAAATGAGATACAGTTCCTGCAGCCTGAGTTTTTTGGAATACTGTAGTAGGCCATGAATAGAAATATTAGGAAGGGAGTAAGGTGGTCTACCAAAATGGCAAGCAACTGAAAGATCAGGGCCATTCCTACAGAGCGAGCAGAGGTATTCACAAAAACGGTCACCCAGTCTCTGTTTGGTCTGAGCAATGTAAAAGAGGCCACATTATATGCAACGAATACAGGAGATTAGATTGAAAGAAGTACGTATAAAACTTTGCTTCACCTGAAAGGTGTGTTTGTAGAGAAGAATAGTGAGGAGTGAGAAGGTGAATGGGCAAGTTATACACCTTCTGTGATTGCACATGCTGATGCTATGGAGGAATGAGGAACTATTAGGAGTGATGGAAGTGCGGACCAGCATATTGCAGAGGGAACAATCCCTGTGGAATGCTAATAGTGGAGGGAAGCTGAAGATATGTTTGGTGGAGGTACCCTGCTGGATGTGGTGGAATTGGGGGATGATCTTTTGAATGCAGAGACTGGTGGAGTGGAAAGTGAGGACAAGAGGACTTTATTGTTGTTCTGGGAGGAAGTGGAAGGGATAAGGGCAGAAGTGCAGCAGATGGGTCGGACGTGGTTGAGGACCCTGTTAACCAAATTAGGGTGGAATCCCCAGTTGAGGGAAAAGGAGGACATTTCAGAGTCACCCTGGTATAAGGTAGCACTATCAGAAATAATGCAGTGGAGCCAAAGAAATTGGGAAAATTGAATGGGGTCCTTGAAGTTAGATAGAACATAGGAACATAGGATTTAGGAGCAGGGGTAGGCAATCAGCCATTCCAGTCCACTCTGCCATTTAACATGATCATGGCTGATCTTATCCTGGTCACAATTCCACTTTCCTGCTTGCTCTCCATAGTCCTTTGTCCCACTTTTGGTAGGTTTGTAGCAGTTATTGGTGGACAACTTAACCTCAGAAATGGAAACAATGAAGTCAAGAAAAAGAAGTGGAGAGTCAGAGGTGGACTAGGTGAAGGTGAGGGATAGGTAAAAATTGGAAGCAAAATTGACTAACTTTCACAATTCTAGACAACAGAAGATCCATTGAACACAACAAGGGTGGTAGAAAGATTCCATTAAACAGTGAAATCAAGGTGGAGAGGTTCCACTAACTATGGAACAATAGCGGAGAGAATGCATTAAACAAATTGAGAATGACAGAGGGGGGTCTATTAAACAGTATGGGTGAGATGGAGAGGGTTTATTAAACTGTGAGAGATTGAGAGTGATGGAGAGGTTCCATTAAACAGTGTATGAGTGACAGAGAGAGTCCATTAAACATTGTGAGAGTAAGAGTGGTTGACAGGAAACATTAAACAGCATGACAAAGGTAGAGAGATTTCATTAAACAATGTGAGACTGAGAGTGACAGAAAGGGTTCATTAAACAGCATAAGAGTGGAGCAGAGTTCAATTAACAGCCAGAAAGTGTCAGAAAGTGTCAATTAAACAGAGCGAGAGAAGTGGAACAGGTCAATTAAACTGCTTGGGAATGACAGTGGCAAAGAGGGTCCATTGAACATTGTGAAAGTGGTGAGAGTCCATTAAACAGCATAATAGTGAGAGTGTTGGACAGAGTCAGGGATTAGGTTTAAGAAGGTACAAGCTGCAGTGAAGTTTACCAGCAGTAATGAGGCTTATTGGGATCAGAAAATTTACTGATTATAAATTAATTAAAAGTGATTAATTAATTAGCACGTAATAAAGATGACTGGAAGATATGATTAATTACTGACCTTATAGTGAAAGCATCCCTGGGTTGCAGCAACCAAATATGATTGAATTTTACTTATGGTTTGAGGAAGAGAAGTGTTGTCCAAGACTACTATTTTGAATTTGAACAACAGCAGTTATAAGGGCATAAAAACAGAGCTAGAAAAAGTGAATTGACAATTTAGTTTAAGGGATAGTCGATAGAGATGCATTGGCAAACATTTAAGGGGATATTCCAGAAAGCTTAGAATAGATACATTCCAACAAATAAGAAGAATTCTAAGTGTCAGATCACTACCATGGTTACCTAACTTTGACAAAAAAGTCAAAGACTATGTCAAACTCAAAAAAGAAGACAAACAATTATGCAAAGATAGGTAGCAGGTACAAAGGTTGGACAAAATATATTAAAAAAAGAGAAAGGAATGACTAAAACATTAATAAAGAGGGAAAAGTAAAGTATGAGAGAAAGTTAGCCAAAACTATAAAAACATAGGAGAAGTTTCCTCAGATATTTAAAAAAGGAAGGAGTTAACAAAACAAGTGTTGGTCCTTTAGAAATGATTTGGAGATGCCGGAGTTGGACTGGTGTGTACAAAGTTAAAAATCACACAATATCAGGTTATAGTCCAACAGGTTTATTTGGAGACACTAGCTTTTGGACTGCTGCTCCTTCATCAGGTGGTTGTCCTGATGAAGAAGCAGTGCTCTGAAGGCTAGTGTCTCCAAATAAGCCTTTAGGACCATAACCTGGTGTTGTGTGATTTTTTAACTTTATTCTTTAAAAAATTAGACTGGGGAGTTAATAATATAGGATACAATTAGCTTCCGAGACTTACCTGTAAATCAGGAACTGAGAATGAAGAAGGAACTCAGAAAATGATAATTCACAGTGGATTAACACTGAATAAATTGTTGGAACTGCAAATTAACAAGTCTCCAGGTCCTGATGGATTGCATTCTAATCTTAAAAGAAGTTGCTAATAAAATGGTAGCTCTTAATTTTCCAAAATCATTAGATATAGAGAAGGTCTCTTTAGATTGAAAAATACATAATGTAACTCATTTATTCAAAGGAGAGGGAGGCAAAAAGCAGGAAACTATAGGCCAGTTAGTTTAATATCTCTCATACGGAAAGTATTAGAAGCTATGATTTAAAGACATTTTAACAGAGCAATTGGATAAATTCAAGGTAATCAGATAGAGTCAACATGGTTTTATCAAAGGGAAATTATGTTCAACTAATTTATTGGAGGTCTTTGAAAATATAATTTAGGCTGCTGATAGAGGGAACCAGCGGGTGTATTGTATTTAGATTTCCAACAAGGAGCCACATCAAGGATTATTATGGAAAATAATATGAGAGTAACATGATTGGCATGGATAGAAGATTGACTGGCTAATGGGAAGCAGAGAGTAAGTATGAATAGGTCTTTTAAGGCTGACAGGATGTGGTGAGCAGTGTGCCACAGGAGTCAGTGCTAGTGCCTCAATTCTTTATAATCTATATAAATGTTTGAATGAAGGAACTGAAAGTATGGTAGGTAAATTTGCTGATGACACAAAGATAGGTACAAAAGTGAGTTGTGAAGAGGACATAGTGAGCCTACAAAATGATATAGATAGTTTAAATGAGTGATCTGTCAAATGAAGTACAGCATGAGAAAATTCTTTTGTTTCATTTCTGAATTTCAAACAATATTTCAAAGAATATTGGTAGAATATGACAGCTGTTTAGCTTTTAAAACTTTATCAAAATGAATGAGTTGTCCTGGAGTTTAGGCCAGGTTTTGTGTTACTATGGGTTTGTAAGTGTAAACTGTTTTTGCAGTGAAGGAGACATAATTTAAATGTATTGTCTAGAGTTTCCACTGCTGTCAATTAGTTAAAGCAAATTGACAAGTATTCAGTAACCTAAGTCAGATTTTCGAATGATATATCCATACTTATCATATCTAATGGACGGAGTTTCTTGTATCAATTCGGTGAACTAATTAAGTGACAAAGGTTTATGATCATCAGAGGGCAATGCTATACAATGACAGCACTTTTGTTTGTAAAAGGGTAAACTTGCAGGATGGTATTTGCCACTAAGAATAGGAGAAACATCAGATTAAAGCCTGAAAATACATGAGATTTTGCAATTCTTTTCCTCCCTCTTAAAAGTGAATCTGCATTGTTACATTCTACATTTTTTCAACCTCGACAGATTGTTTCCCATGGGACAGCATTTTCATGGTTCCAGCAATTTAAGAGTCATTGCGTACCACAGTTGATTATCTTTTTCACTGCTTATCTTTCCATACTTGAATCCCATTGCATCTAAGATTTTCTCAAAGATGACAACCTGTATAACAGTAACTGTGTGAAGAAATCTGTTACATATATCTTGTGTGGGAGAAAATTTGAATTCAAATCTTTTTTAAGGTCTGATAATTTTATAGATATTTTCTCCAAATTTAGATTTGAAATGTCAATTTTACTTAGTTGTTATCAGTGTCACCTTGAGTCTGAGGTTCTGCATAAACACTGCTCCAAAGCTTAAGCACAATTTAGTCTGACACTTTAGTTTTGCAGTAAGAATGATGCATTGTCGGAGATGCTGCAATCTGGATGAAATATTAAACTAAAGTCCTATCTACTTGTTTAGAGTTTTAATGACCCCATTGCATTTCTTGAAGAAAAACAAGGCGTGACTATTTAAGTGAGCTTACAAACTGATTGTAAAAGGTTCCATAGGTATGTGAAGAAAAAAACTTAGTAAAGACAAATATAGGTGCCTTACAATCAGAAACAAGGTGAGTTATAATAGAGAACAAAGAAATAGCTGACCAATTAAATAGATGCTTCAGTTCTGATTCCTTAAAGGAGGACACAAATAAAGCCTCAAAATGTTGGGGCATACATGGTTAAGTAAGAGGGAGGAACTGAAGGAAATTAGTATTAGTAGGGAAATGGTGTTAGGGAACTTGATGGGATTAAAGGTCAATAAATCCACAGGGTACCGCATGCACCAGTACTTGGACACCAGCCAGTCCCAATATATATTAATGATCTAGATGATGGAACTAAATGTAATATCTCCAAGTCTGCAGAAGACACAAAACTGGGTAGAAGGATGAGTTGTGAGGAGGATGCAGAGATGCTTCAGTGTGATTTGGACAAGTTCAGTGAATGGTCAAAAGCATAGTAAATGAAGTATAATGTGGATAAATGTGAGATTATTCACTTTGGTAACACAACAGGAAGGCAGATTATTATCTCAATAGCAATAAAGTGTGATAGAGAAAGGTGCAACGAGACTTGATTATCCCAAATACAAGTCACTGAAAGTAAGCATGCAGGGTACAACAGATGATGAAGAAGGCAGGTATGTTGATCATCTTATACAAGACAATTCAAGTACAGGAGCAGGGATGTCTTGCTGCAATTGTGCAGGGCCTTGGCGAGACCACACCTGGACTGTTATGTCCAGTTTTTGTCTCCTTATCTGAGAAAGAATGTTCTGGCTATGGAGGGGATGCAACAAATATTTACCAGACTGATTCCTGGGATGGCAGGACTGATGTATGAAGAGAGACTGGATTAGTTAGGTCTATATTCACTGGAGATTTGAAGAATGAAGTGAGAATCTCATAGAAACCTGTAAAATTCTAACAGGATGAAACAGGGTAAACATGGGAAAGATTTTCCTGATGACTGGGGAGTCCAGACCAAGGGTCACAGTTTATAGATATGGGGTATGCCATTTAGAATTGAGATGAGGAGAAATGTCTTCATCCAAGAGTGGAAAGGCTGTGGAATTCTCTGCTACAAAGTTGGAACAGTCAAACTGGAGATCAGTCGTGATCATATTGAATGGAGGAGTAGGCTTGAAGGGTTGAATGGCCTATTCCTACTCCTATTTTCTATGTTTCTGCATTTCTCTAGCACCTTTTTTTTACTAATACTGATTTTCTTCAATTCCTCCAGCTCTGTGGGGCATAGACAGGATATTTATGGAGAACCCTTTACCCTTTGTAGAGGAGTCAATAACCAGTGGGCATAGTTGTAAGGTAAGAAGGCGAGGATTTTGAGGAAAAATAATTATCCAGAAATTTGTGGAATCTGTAACTCAGTACCTGAAGTGGTGGCAGAGGGAGGAAGTGACATCATTCAAAATAAAACATCTGTTTTGTCAACATCCAGCTTTACCTTATTATCACCACATTCTGCCCCTCTACAGTTTCTAAAATATCAAATGTCTTGACTGACAGTCAGTAAAGATCAGCAGAAATTTCGTCTAATTAAATATTGGGAATGCTAAAGTAGTTATATTCATTCCTGGCCACAAATGCCACTTTCTAGTCACTGACTCTATTTATCCCTCACAACTATCTGAGGCTGGGCATTTGTCTGATGTCTTATTTGGTGAGCTTCAATCAGTTATCATCCTGTCAAGACCCCTGATTTACAACTCTGTAACATGGTATAACATTTGAACTTGCCTTTTACAGCCTTCATTTATTTCTCCTATTAACTCCAAACTTGACTATTCTAATGTATTCTTGGCTAAAAATCACACACCAGGTTACAGTCCAACAGATTTATTTGGAAACACTAGCTTTTGGAGCGCTGCTCCTTCATCAGGTGTTGAGGAGTATAAGATTGTAGGACACAGAATTTATTGCAAAGGTTTACAGTGTGACGTAACTTAAATTATATATTGATAAAGATGTGGATTGTTTGTTAAGTCTCTCATCTTTTAGAATGGGCATGTTGGTTTCAGTTCTTTCACATGTGAATCCCAGAACTTTCTTAAAGTTACATTCTCAAGTGAACTTTAACAATAGGTGCCATGTTGGCCCAGATAATGCATTGAAGGTGTGAGGTGCTCTATCTGAGGCTGTCTGTGTCCCAGTGTTTCAGACTGATTCTAATCTAAAAAAGGGATCCTTGCTGGCAGCATATGAGATAGACAATGTTGGCCGAGTCACATGAGTACCTGCCACGTACATGGTGGGAGGTATCCCCATATGTACACACACCCACATGCACACACACAGACATACAAATTTGTGGGGTGAATTTGTACTTGCAGAATTACATTTTAATTTGCTCAAAAACTGCATGAATCCATGTAATATTTTGTGAATCCCTTTTTTAGATTAGTATCAGTCTGAACATTGGGGCATAGACAGCCTCACACAACCACCTGATGAAGAAGCAGCGCTCCGAAAGCCAGTGCTTCCAAATAAACCTGTTGGACTATAACCTGGTGTTGTGTGATTTTTAACTTTGTACACCCCAATCCAACACCGGCACCTCCAAATCATATTCTTGGTTGGTATCCTACATTATAAATCTGTGAGTCTTGGGTTCATGTAAAACATTACTGCTTTTGTCCTACGTCACAGCAAATCTCCAATGTGCTGACTGATTAAACTGATTCCAAATTAAGCAATATTTTGAACTTAGATTTCTTATACTTGTTCTCGAATCCTTCAATGGACATGGCCTCTCCTTTCTCTGTAATCTCCTCCAGCCCTGTATTCCTTTGATTTATCCTTTACTCCTCTGATTCTGGAATATGAACATCACTCATGTCAATTGTGTCATCATTAGTGATTTTGCCACTAAGTCTGGAATTGTCTCCATAAACCTGCCACCTCTCTATCTAATTTATATTCTGTACCATATTTTAGATCATGCACTAGAATAATCAAGGAACATGAGGCCATTTAGCCCATACAGTTTGCTCTGCCATTCAATTATTTTTCTTTATAACTCCTCTTTCAAACACATTATGATGCTTCTATTACATTAAATGTGCTTTATAAATACATGCTGCTGTTAACAGTTTGCTGACATTATCCTGAGAAGGAATGTTGTTACAATAATTCTAAAGTAGATTTTTTAAGTTTTGCAGAAATCATGGTCAGCATGTTGGAAATTGTTTTAAACAATCAATGCTAGAAGTTGAACACTCTTACATTCATAATTTCATGTAAAGCCTGATATGCTGCGTTTGGTTTGCTTCTCATAAGAGGATAAGAGCTGGACAGACCTTCAAATCAATGCCCACATGTCTGCTCGTGTAACCTCTGAGAAAGGAACCTCAACCAGTACAACAAAAACATGCTACATCTCCTAGCAGATGTAGGAATGGGAATTGACATGGGAATACATACAGCCTAAACTGCCTTGCATTCCTCTACTGATTCTACTCTTCTTCCAAGCATGTATGATTGAAGTTTCCATTGACAAAGCCTCTGGCAACAATACAAATAACTGAAGAAAAAAAAATGTCAACTTGTGTAAAAGTTTCTCTAGATCAGCAGTTTAAAAAAATGCCAAGAGAAAAGATTAGAAAGGAGATTAAGGGACTGAATAAAAAAAAAGGCATCTTTAAAATCAACCAAACTTTTTGCCTTGCTTTGTTCCTGCCAAGTTTCCATGGATGTGTCAGATACTTAGTGTCCAGCACAGGCATATGAGATTGCAGTGCCTGATCAAATGAGAATTCTGCAAACTACATACCCATCCACTTTCACAGAAAAATTGATAATGTTGCTTGTTAGGCATGATTAAATGAAAGTCCATTTTTCATGGTTGGAACTCTATTTTTGATTGCAAAATACTTGATCACAAAATAAAGAAACAAAATCTTTCCATGGGATCGCTTGACATCCGAGCCAACATTCCTTATTACCACCACCATTAGTATTTTTGTGAGCCTGCTAAGTGTAAAATGGGAGAAAGTGAGAACTGCAGATGCTGGAGATCAGAGTCGGGAGTGTGGTGCTGGAAAAGCACAGCAGATCAGGCAGCATCTGAGGAGCAGGAGAATCAACGTTTCAGGCATTAGCCCTTCATCAGGAACAAAGCTTCTGGGTCAGGAGGGGAGGCTGAGAGATAAATGGGAGGGGGGGGTGGGGCTGGAGGAAAGGTAGCAGGAGATGTGATAGGTAGATGAAGGTGTGGGTGGAAGTGATAGGTCAGAGGGGAGGGTGGAACAGATAGATGGGAAGGAAGGAAGGCGGACAGATCGGACCATTCAAGGGGGTTGTGCCTAGTTGGAGGCTTGGGACTGGGTTAAGGTGGGGGGAGGGGAATTGAGGAAACTGGTGAAATTCACATTGATCCTGTTTGATTGCAGGGTCCCAAGGCGGAAAATGAGACGTTCTTCCACCAGGTGTCAGGTGGTAAGGTTTTGGCGATGAAGGAGGCCCAGGACCTGCATGTCCTTGATAGAGTGGGAGGGTGAGTTAAAGTGTTCAACTACGGGGCGGTGGGGTTGGTTGGTGCAGGTGTCCCAGAGATGTTCTCTGAAATGATCTGCAAGTTGGTATCCTGTCTCCCCGATGTAGATGAGACCACGTTGGGTGCAGCGGATACAGTAGATAACGTGCGTGGAAGTACAGGTAAATTTCTGCTGGATGTGCAAAATAATCCAGCATCAAAGTTGTTCAATGAATTTTAAATGTTTGCAACATATCTGAAAAGTGTGATAGAGTGAAATGGAATATAATTTGTTCTAAAACATACTTTTGGATGAACACTACTCATTCTTCTGACTCATGTCTCTTTTCAATTTCTTTAAGCAAATTAGTTATTTGAATACATGCATATTTCTCAGACAACTAAAAGAAAGTCTGAGGTTTTTATGAATGCACATTCCATTTCACAACATATCTGCAACAGTGCAGAAGAGTAATTTACTTTCCATCAATTTGTTTTTCATTTACAATTATTTGATAAATGCCAAATTAATGATGCTCTTTTTACTGTCACCGTCATATACAGTGCAATTAAATTCTCTACATGGGGGAATCAGTGTAGTAAATTATGACCAACAGTAAGACTGGGCTGTCAAATATATTTCATTATCAATTCTGAAAATATCAAATCAATAATTCTGCCAAGATGGTTTGACTATCATGAAACCTGTTGAACTTCCTTCTGTAACAGCACCAATCTGAAGCAAATCAGAGATAAAGATGACTTTAAAAGTTGGTAGAACAGGAGAGCTTTTCTTGAAATTAGACTTTAAAAATGAAATAAGTTCTAATAAATGGTCAACAGCCTGAAACATTCATTCTGTTTCTCCCTCTCCAAAGAAGCTGCATAAGCTGGCGAGTATTTCTGAAAACTTCTGCTGTTATTTGCATTTGCATCAAACGTATCATTTATAGAGGTTTTAGAGAAAATTTGATATGTTGCTCAGGGTCAGCACAATCCAAAGTTACAAAACTTACTGGAATGTAAAAAGATGAACTATTCAGTGTTAAAAATTTATCGTGCACAATGTCAAAATAAAAAATGTACATGGAATATCAGTTCTCTCTGAATGCATTTGACTTAAAAGCAGAAGACATACAAACCTTTAAGAGTGTTGTCTCTTTGTACTTGGAAAGAAATAGCTATACAGTATATATTCCTTCACCATTATTCCAAATGCGGCAGGTTGCAAAATATTTTATATTGTTGCATTGTACTGTATAATATTAAAGAACAAGAAATATTTCCCAAACACTTCTTTGATGAAAACAATTGTCTTTGATATAAGATCACAATACTTATAGCAAACACACAAGCACTATTTCATCTTAACATTTTGCATTAATTCAGATGAGCATGGAGTACTGTACCAGAAGGTATTGCACACTATTACTGAAAGTATTGTCGGCTTAAAATGCAGAATTTTAAAGCAAAGTGAACTTTCAGCTTCAGAATGTTTCACTATATGTATAAGGAAATAGGTAAAAGTAGTTATTATGCTTTTAGCATTCTCCATTACTATCATGATGGATATTCTATATTCACCATGGTGGTCTCTAGCTACATCTGTGGTTTTCCAAAATATCAACTTCTGACAGCTGTACAAAGTTAAAAATCACACAACACCAGGTTATAGTCCAACAGGTTCAATTGGAAGCACTAGCTTTCAGAGCACTGCTCCTTCATCAGGTGGTTGTGGAGTACACAATTGTAAGACACAGAATTTATAGCAAAAGTTTACAGTGTGATGTAACTGAAATTATCCATTGAAAAATACCTTGATTGTTTGTTAAGTCTCTCATCTGTTAGAATGACGATGTTAGTTTTACTTCTTTCATATGTAAATCACAAAACTTTTTTAAAAGTTACATTCTCAGGTTAACTTGAACAATTGGCGTCAGCCCAGATAATGTGTTGAAGGTGTTCGCCCCCTGTGTGCTATTGTCTGTGCCATAATGTTTAGACTGATTCTAATCGAAAAAATGAGTTAACAAGAGTCTTACTTGGATTCATTTTGAGCAAAGTAAAATGTAACTCTGCAAGTACAAATTCACCCCACAAACGTATGTGTATGTGTGCGCGCGCCCATCTGGGGTGGGGGATTATGAGTGTCTGTGAGAGAGAGTGTATATGTGTGTGTGAGTGTAAAGAGGTCTAAGTCTGTGAGAGGGTGCGTGTGTGTGTCTGTAGGAGTGTGTATGTGTGTGTGTCTACGTGTGTGTATAGTGCAATGGTGGTCACCTGTAGTGTGACATGAACCCAAGATCCCAGTTGAGGCCCTCTCTATGGGTACCGAACTTAACTATTAGCCTCTGCTCGGCCACTTTTTGCCGCTGCCTGCCCAAAGTTCTCCTTGGAGGATGGTCACCCAGAGGTCTGAGGTTGAATGTCCTGGACCACTGCAGCATCCTCCAACTGAGAAGAAACATTCCTGTCTGTTGATTGTTGTGCAGTGCCCATTCATCCATTGCCGTAGCCTCTGCTCGGTTTCACCGATGTACCATGCCTCAGGCATACTTGCCTGCAGCATGTGAGATAGAGAATGTTGCTGAGTCGCATGAAAGTACCTGCCATGTACATTGATAAAACTGAGCAGAGGATACGGCAATGGATGAATGTGCACTGCACAACAATCAAGAGACAGGAGTGTTCCCTCCCAGTTGGAGAACACTTCAGCGGTCCAAGACATTCAACCTCAGACCTTCAGGTGACCATCCTCCAAGGTGGACTTCAGGACAGACAGCAGCAAAAAGTGGCCGAGCAGAGGCTGATAGGGAGGGCCTCAATCAGGACCTTGGGTTCATGTCACACTACAGGTGACCACCATTGCACTATATACACACACACACACACACACACATATGTTTGTGGGGTGAATTTGTACTTGCAGAGTTACATTGTACTTGCAGAGTTACATTGTACTTTGCTCAAAAGCTGCATGAATCCATTTTTTCGATTACAATCAGTCTAAACATTATGACACAGACAACAGCACACATTATCTGGGCTGATGCCAATTATTCAAGTTAACCTGAGAATGTAACTTTTAAAAAAGGTTTTGTGATTTACATATGAAAGAAGTGAAACTAACATGGTCATTCTAACAGATGAGAGACTTAACAAACAAGCAAGGTATTTTTCAATGGATAATTTCAGTTACATCACACTGTAAACTTTTGCTATAAATTCTGTGTCTTACAATTCGGGGCGGCATGGTGGCACAGTGGTTAGCACTGCTGCCTCACAGCGCCAGAGACTTGGGTTCAATTCCTGCATCAGGCGACTGACTGTGTGGAGTTTGCATGGTCTCCCCGTGTCTGCGTGGGTTTCCTCCGGGTGCTCCGGTTTCCTCCCACAGTCCAAAGATGTGCAGGTCAGGTGAATTGGCCATGCTAAATTGCCCGTAGGGTTAGGTAAGGAGTAAATGTAGGGGTATGGGTGGGTTGCGCTTCGGCGGGTCGGTGTGGACTTGTTGGGCCGAAGGGCCTGTTTCCACACTGTAATGTAATCTAATCTAATCTACAATTGTGTACTCCACAATCACCTGACGAAGGAGCAGTGCTCCAAAAGCTATTGCTTCCAATTAAACCTGTTGGACTATAACCTGGTATTGTGTGAATTTTAACTTTGTACACCCCAGTGCAACACCGCCATCTCCAAACTGTGACAGCTGTGACTTAGTAATAGTATTGTCACCTCTGAGTCCAGAAAACAGTGAACCTATTCATATATTCCTAGAGATACACAGCACGGAAACAGACACTTCAGTCCAACTCGTCTATGCCGACCAGATATCCTAAATAAATCTAGTCCCATTTGCCAGCATCTGGTCCATATCCCTCTAAACCCTTCCTATTCATATACCCATGCCTTTGAAATGTTCTAACTGTACCTGCATCCACCACTTCCTCTGGTAGCTCATTTCATATCTGCACCCACCCTCTGTGCTAAAAAAATGCCCTTTAGGTCACTTTTAAACCTTTCCCCTCTTACCTTAAATATTCCCTCCAGTTTTGGACTTCCTACCCCAGGGGGAAGACCTTGCCTATTTACCCTATCCATGCCCCTTGTGATTTTATAAATCTCTATAAGGTCACCCCTCAGCCTCCGATGCTCCAGGGAAAATAGCCCCAGCCGATTCAGCTTCTTTCTACAGCTCAAACCCTCCAACCCTGGCAACATCCATGTAAATCTTTTCTGAACCTTTTGAAGTTTCACAACATCCATTCCTATAGAAGGAAGAATCAAATTGCATGTACAATTCCAATATCGGCCTAACCAATGTCCTGTACAGCTGCAACATGACTCCCAACTCCTGTACTCAATGCACTGAACAATAAAGGAAAACATACCAAACGCCGCCTTCACTATTCTATCTACCTGTGACTCCACTTTCATGGAACTATGACCCTGCACTCCAAGGTCTCTTTTGTCAGCAACACTCCCCAGAACCTTACCATTAACTGTATAAGTACTACCCTGATTTGCCGTTCCAAAATACAGCACCTCACATTTATCTAAATTAAACTCTTCTGCCACTAACCATACCTCCTATGTTCACATCCAAATCATTTATATAAATGACAAAAAGCAGTGGACCCAGCACTGGAGACTTGAGTACATAAGTGGCACGTTTACTCTTGCAGGAGTAGGAATGTGCTGCATTGCTAGATGTTTTGGTGAGAAATTTGGATATCATTATTTGCAGGCATGAGGACTCCAACTTATGATATATGCACATTGACCCTGATGGAAATTAGCAGCATGTAATTTTGGTGTTTGCACCTCATTTCTATGAATGTATGAGATTAAGAAAGTTATGTGCCTAACTCCTTTTGTTGCATTCTCACTGGTTTCTATGCATAATGAAAGGCAAATGAGAATAGTAAGGAAACCACATGCTCTATATTGTCTTCCCTTTTTAAAGGCTTAATCTTTATAAGACATACTTTGTACTAATGGAGGGAAAACTGACACATGTTGGATGATTTAGGCTGATGCAGTAATGTTGCACCATGCTTGAAGAGATTTGGTGATTCATTGTGTCAGCTGAAAGCACCGGTGCTGCAAGTGAAAACTAAGAATGACACCCTGGAGGTGGAGTGCCTTTCAGGCACACCTTCAGAAGGCATTGAGAATGGGTGGCAAAGGTAGTTCATGTCTCGTCTGCAGTTAAAGCAACTTGGCAGCAGCACTGAAAAATGTTTACTGACCTCATTCAGGTGATCAAAATGAGTGACTGCCACTCACGCTTCTCAATACGTCACAATCCTATCATACACCCAGCAGCATTTCCTGGCATCCATCCTTGACATCCTTACACCACACACTACCCCATACATGTTTACCAGTCAGGCCAACTATATGCATAACTCACCACGTTTGCACTATTAAGCGCAGTAATATAGATTCATTGACATTTTTCTCTCCTCCTCTTGCATGAGAAGGGAAGAAGGAGGTTCAGTGGAAGACCAACATACCTGTAAACTCTCAGTTCCTTTGTCAAGATAAAATGAATAATTGGGGCAGATTCAATTCAGCTGATGACATCCACTGTTGCTAAGACCATTGTTTATGGTAAGTTGCTAAATTATGCAAAGTGTCACATACCCTAATCATGAAATTTATTAAGAAATGGAAAGAACAGTTAGCGTAACAATGAGAATCTTGCCTTCTTCCCCCAAACCCATGGCCTCAGCCCAAACCTCTACTTAGGCTTTGTGCTTTCATATAGCCAAGAAGTGAAGCCATTCAGCCTCCAAAGAGCTATGAGGAAGAAAAAAAGCAATCCCATGACAGTGAAGAAAAGGCACAGTCATTTGGCTTTATATTTGTAATTTATCTTAAACCAGTTCTGATACTAGCACTGTGCAAACTTGGGAGACTTGAGAATGCAATGATCTCATGGCTACAATTAAGCAGTCACCAAGACCGGGTCGGGAAGTTGTAACTAAAACAAAAATTTGGAACTGGAAGCAGGATTGTGACATTTGAACCTCTGAGCCATTCAAGAGGATCATAGCTGATTCTATAACATCAATGTCATATTCCACTTTAGCCATGTACCCTTGATGACTTTAAGTTTTAAAACTTTATCTACCTCTTCCTTGAGTATATTCAGTGACTTTGCCTCCATAACCTTCTGTGGTAGTGAATTCCACAGGTTTGTAATCCTTTGAGTGGAGAAATATTTTCTCATCTCAGTCCAAAATGGCCTCCCACATACTGAAACAGTCATCCCTTGTACTAGACTCCATAAACAAGAAACGTATCCTCCCTTCATCTAATCTGTCCAGTCATTTTAGAATTTTATACATTTCAACCAAATGCCTTCTCATCCTTCTAACTCCAATGAATACAGGCCAAGTCAAACCAACCTCTCCTTATTGGGCTATAAACTCCAACCTGTCCCTCAGCTTTGATGCTTTATTCACCCATTTATTATTTATTTTCAGGTTTAATCAATATACTTCTTACAGTTTTGCCTTTACCTGTGCACCGAAGTAGGATACGTAACTGTTTTGTTCCTCTCTGTCCTGTTACTTGTTTTTGAAACAGCACTGACTTTCCCCCACACCCCAATTATTAGTGTAAAGTCCTTGTGACCACCCTATTTAGCCTTTCTGCCATGACATTGGTCCCAGATCAGTTCAGGTGTAGCTTGAAGCAAATGGCACAGTACTTCCCTGTCCCAACACTGATATCAGTGCCCCATGAAATGGAACTCATCTTTCATGAACCACACACTTACTTATTTGTTTCACTCCTTAATTTCTTCTCTCCATGCCAACTTACACTTGGCTGAGGTGATAATTTTAACCCCTGAGTTCCTGTTCTTTAACTTTGTTCCTAATTCCTCAACAGGACCTCTTGCATACTCTTGCCAATGTTGTTAAACCACATCAGCTGGTTCCTCCTCCTACTCTCCAATATCCTTTCAACCTAGTTCAAGATGTCCCTCACTGTGGCACCAGGTAGCAATATAACTTGCTCTCCTGCTTACAAAGGATGCTGTCTGTACCCATAATTATGGAATTTACTACCACAACCACTTGAATGGTCTTCTGTACCACAGTGCAACGGCCAGTTTGTCCACCCTCCCTACAGTCTTTTTTGTCATCCACACAGGGCGCATGTATCCCATACCTGTTGGACAAAATCAAGAACTGAGACTCCTCCAATACTAAATTGAGGATCCCTTTACCTGCCTCACTTGTGGCCACACCCTCTGTTCCTGGTGACTGGCCAAATTTGAAGTACTTAACCTATGGGGTGTGACTGTCTGAAACATAGCACCAAGGTAACTCTCCCCTTCCCTGATGTGCTACAATATTAAAGCTTAAAGTTTCTCAAGCTGCAAACACTTTCTGCAGATTTGGTCATAGTGGCTAGCAATGAGATCCATCAGCTCCCATATACCACAGCTGCAACACATTGCCTGCACTGCATTTAAAAGATTATTCTCAGCATCACTTACTTATAATAAAATTTCCTAAATTTACTGCTATTTAAGACTAGTTTCCAACTGTAGATTCCTTACTAGTCAACCACCTCAGTGCTTTCCAGTATGTCACTTGTCAGTTTTCAGATTTGATTTTTCTTTTTTCAGTTCAGTCAAGGCTCCTCACCTCCAGGTTCACTCTGTGCTGTGTTCTGCTTCTGCTGCTGCCCAAACTTAATGTTAAATTTTTATAGAAGGCAGAGTGTAGCCATAGAAGGGTGCTTTTCAGATTGGAGATCTGTGACCACTGGTGTTCTGCAGGATGATTAGCAAGTTTGCAGACAACACAGAGATTGGGGAAGCAGCAGAGTGAGGAGGATTGCTAGAGGATGCAACAGAAAAAAAGATAGGCTGGAGATTTGGGCAGAGAGATGGCAGGTGGAGTCTAATCCAGACAAATGTGAGCTGATGCACTTTGGGAGGTCGAGAGCAAGAGGGAAGTATACAGAAAATGGCAGAACTCTTAGTAGCATCAACATACAAAAGGATCTAAGTATACTGGTCCACAGTTTCCTGAAAGTGGCAATAGAAGTGGATAAGGTGGCCAAGAAGGCATATGACATAAATACAAATATTTAAGCCATTTTTGGAATATTGTTTACAATTCAGGTTGCCACAGTACCAGAAAGGTGTGGAAACTTTGGAGAAGGTACAAAAATGGTTTACCAGGATGTTTCCTGGCTTGGAGAATATTAGCTGTGAGGAGAGATTGGACAAACTTAGTTTGTTTACTCAAACTGGATGAGGCAACTTGATAGAAGTTTACAAAATTATCTGAGGCATCAAAAGAATGGATATTTGGAGTATTTTTCTCAGGGTAGAAATGTCAATTACTAGGGGACATAGGTTTACGGTAACAGTGGGTAAGTTTAAAGAAAATGTAAGAGGCAAGTTTTTTGTACAGAAGGAGGTAATTGCTTGGAATGCGCTGCCAGAGGAGGTGGTAGAGGAAGATACATTAGCAATGCTTAAGAGGCATCTCGACACATATATGAATAGGCAGGGAATGGAAGGATATGGACCATATAAAGTCAAAAGGTTTTTAGATTAGAAAGGTATCATATATTGGTGCAGTCTTGGTGGACTGAAGGGGCTATTCCTGTGTTGTACTGTTCTTTATTCCTATTACCTTAATTGAGTCTCCTTTAAATTTTCACACTTTTTATTTATCCCTTGTGCTTCTAAGTCAGTCCCCAATAATAAAAATAATACTTTTCTGAAATTACTGCTCTTTAATATTGGTCCCAAAAGATAGATTCCTTACCAGCCATCAGCTTATTACTTTTCTGTTATGTCACAAATCATTGCCCATACACCTCTTCGGTAAGGTTCCCAATCACAGCTGACTCATGCTTCATACCCTCATGGTTCCCGTTATTTAGATTCGAGCTTCAAATTTTGGATTTGACTACATCACCCTCCATATTAATGAAGAATTCTATCATATTGTGATCCCTCTTCCCTAAAGGACCCTGCATAACAATATTGTTAAGTTGACCTTTACCGATTCATTTGTCTGCCTAATTGCTGTCCTCTCTCTCTCTCTCTCTCTGGGCTCCATCTCCATCTTATTGTTTACTCCTCCCATCTTCAGCAAATACTCCAGTCTTTTCCTAGTTACAATCAGTTCTGAAGAAGGGTTACTGGACCTGAAACATTAACTCGGCTTTGTCTCCACAGAAGCTGTTGGACCTGCTGAGTTTTTCCCGCAAATTCTGGTTTTGTTCTGATTTCTAGCATCTGCAGTTCTTTGTTTTTATTTTGTTAATTAATGCTTTCTCATGGCACAGTATCCAATCTAGAGTAGTCTGTTCTGTGGTTGGTTCCTCAATATATTGATCTAAAAAAAACCCATAACACACAGATTCCAGGAAATCCTCCTCCATGATAACATTGTAAGTTTGCTTTGTCTAATCCGTATGTCAATTAAAGTTACCCATCATTACAGTTGTATCCTTATTACACAAATCTCAGATTTCTTGTTTCATGACTTCCACTACTGATTAGAGGCCAACAGACAGTCTCCAGTAATGTTTTACACTACTTGTTATTTATCTCAAGTCAAATAAATTCCACATCATGATTTTCCAAGCTAATATCCAAGCCTCATTATCACATTGATTTTCCTCCTTTATTAAGAATGCTACCTCATCTCCTTTCCCTTTTTTTTTGCTTTTCCTAAACAATACATATCCCTGAATATTCACTTCCCATCCTTTGTAACCATGTTGCTATGCCTCTATAATTGCAACCATATCATATATAGGGAGGCAATGACTTAGTAGTATTATAGCTGGACTGCCGGCTACTTGCGGAGCGTTTCAGAGAACACCTCTGGGACACCCGGACCAACCAACCCAACCAACCTCTGGGACACCCGGACCAACCAACCCAACCACCCTGTAGCTCAACATTTCAATTCCCCCTACCACTCCACCAAGGATATGCAGGTCTTTGGAATCCTCCATCGTCAGACCACAACAAAACAACGGTTGGAGGAAGAACGCCTCATCATCCGCCTAGGAACCCTCCAACCACAAGGGATGAACTCAGATTTCACCAGTTTCCTCATTTCCCCTCCCCCCAGCCTGTCTCAGTCAAATCCATCAAATCCAGCACCGCCTCGCTTTTCCAGCAACACATTTCCAGCTCTGATCTCCAGCATCTGCAGATCTCACTTTCTCCTCCTGTTAATCTAGAGACCCAGGTAATGTTTTGGGGAACTGGGTTCAAATCCCACACAGCAAATGGTGGAATTTGAATCAATGAACATCTGAAATTAAGAATCTAATGATAACCACGAAACTATTGTTGATTGTCAGGAAAAACCTATCTGGTTCACTAATGTCCTTGTCCCTGGCTAAAAGAAGCAACTTACCATTCTGAAGTCTATTTTGCAGACCCAAAAATGCCTATCAGTTTCACTTACTGTTGAATCACCTTTCACTATAGCCATTCTTCTTCCTCCCCTACTGTGTACCAGAGGCATCCATGGTGCAGTGGAACTTGCACTGGAGAGTCATTCTCCCCCAAATGCTATGAAAACAGTATATTTATTGGAGAAGCGGCTCGATCAGGGGACTCCTGAATATCTGCCTCCTGCTACTTCTCCTAGGGATCACCTCTTCTTTCTGCCTTTTCAGCCTTTAACTGGGATGTGGTCACCTCACAGAACATGCTATCCACAACAAGCTCAGCATCACGGATGCTCCACAGTGAGTCTGCCCAATGCTCCAGCTCTGAAATTCTATTAGGTAGTGTGCAGCTGGACACATTTCCTATACACATGATTGCTAAGGTGAGTAAAAAACTCAATGACTTCCCACAGAGTGCAGGACGACCATAGCACAGATGCAAGTCTTGAATCCTGCTGCCAAAGCTTAGATGAAGAACTGCTTGACTGAACAGGGAAATGTTGATGGTAGTGCACAACAAGATACTTTAACTATTGGCAGTCCTGCTAGCTTGCCTCCAGATACTGGTAAGTAGCATGGAGAACCCCAAAGGGTGAATAGTCAGGATAGTGGCATTGGAAGGGAACTTGCAGATGTTGGTGTCGATGGTACAAATAGAAATAAATGACTATGTCATGATAGCTATTATGGAGATATGGTTACAGAGTGACAAGGATATTCAAGGGTATTTGAAAATCCAGAAGAAGAGGCAAAAAGATAAACGTGATGGGTAGCTTTGTTAATAAAGAATGGTATCATTGTGGTGGGGAGTGTGATATCAGTGCCATAGGTCATGATGTGAAATCAGTTCAGATGGAAATAAGGAATCGAAAGAGATAAAAATCATGGATGGGAGTTATTTACAGGCCCCAAGAGAGTTGTCTCACAGTAGGACAAAGTATACATCCATAAATAAAGAAGAGCTCTATAATTGTCTTGGATGATTTGTATCTGCATATTGACTGGTCAAATCAGGTGGACAGGGTGACATGGTTGACAAACATTTTGAGTGCAACAAGAATTGCTTCTTAGAACAGTATCTTGCGGAACCTTGCTGGAAACAGACTATTTTAGATTTGACTTGTGTTAGGACTAATAAGAGATCTTGTAATTAAGAATCCTCTGGGGGATAGTGATCACAACACAGTATAATTTCAAAATCAGTTTTAAGGATAGCAATTCAGATATCAAACCGATGTCTTCTGCTTAAGTAAGAGCAATTAAAGAGTATGAACATAGAGTTATTCATGGTGGGAACATCGACAAAAGACAAATACTTTGGCCAAGCAGTGGCAAGCATTTAAATGGATATTTCTTAAAGCTCTGCAAAAGTTTATTCAGGTCAAAAAGGAATCATTGAGAAGGATGAACCACACATGGTTAATAAAGACAGTTAAGAGCATCCAATCAAAAATCACAGTGGCAAAAACTAGAGGTATGCCAGAAGATTGGCAATTATTTTAGGAAACAGTAGTAGCTGACTAAAAAGCTAATTAAGAAGGAGAAAAATGATTATGAAAGTATATTGGTAAGAAAATAATAGGAACAGCTTCTACAAATATATAAAAAGAAAGAAGCTAAAGTAAGTGTTAGCCTCCTAAAGGATACAACTGGGGAATTGACAATGGAGAACAGGGAAATGGCAGATAATTTAAACCAATATTTTGCATCAGTCTTCACAGGGGATGTCACTGTAAACATTCCAAAAATAACAGATAACAAAGGTACTAATGTGAGGAAAGGTCTTGTAATTGTCTCTATCATGAGAGACAAAGTACTTGATAAATTAATGGTGGGAATAAAGGCAGATGAGTTACCAGGACCTGATGGACTGCATCTAAGGTTTTCAAGGGAAGGGACTGCAAAGATAAAGTAGAGGCATTGGTTGAAATATTCCAGAACTCAAAGGATTCTGGTAGGATCCTAGTGGATTGGAAAATTGATATTGTGGTATCCCTATTCAAGGAGGAAGACAACAAGCAGGAAACCCATAGGCTAGTTAGCCTAACATCTGTCTTTACAAACATGCTAATCTCCATTATTAAGAAAGAAATAGCAGGACATTTAGAAAAGTTTAACACATCAGAGTAAGCATGGTTTTCTTAAAGGAATACAATGTTTAATATAATTTACTAGCTTTCTTTGAAGATATAATAAGTAAATTCATTAAAGGGGAACCAGTAAATGAACTGTATTTGAATTTCTAGAAGGCGTTTGATAAAGTGTGACATGAAAGGTTATCGTATAAGATAGGACCTCACAGTATTGAAGTTAATAAATTAGCATTGATTGAGAATGGGTGAACACACAAGACAGACAATTAAGATTAATGGGTCCTTTTCAGGTTGGAAAGACATAATTATTGAAGTGCCACAAAGATTAGTCCAATGGTTTCAATAATTTATTATCTATATTAATGATTTGAAGGAGGGGCCAGGTATGTTAATAGTACAAAAATAGTTGGGAAGTTATGTTGTTATGAGGACATAGGAATCTCCAAGAGGATATAGATAGTTGAGTGAATATGCAAAATTTGGTAGATAGAGTTTCATGTAGAGAAGTGTAAGGTCATGCCCTTTTGGTACGAAGAATCATGAAACAAACGTATTTAAATAGACAGGGACTCTCAAAAGTTAAGCACAGAGGGCTCTGCATGAAACACAAAAAGTTACCATGCAAATACATTAAGTAATTAAGAAGGCAATTTGAAGTTTTACCTTTATTGCAAGGGGAATAGAGTTTAAAAACAGGGAAATCTTATTCTGACTGTACATGGTGTTGTTGAGGCCATTCCTGGAGTACTATGCATGTTTTTGATTCTCATATTTAAAAATGGATTTACTGGCATTGGAGGGTGTTCTGAAGAGGTTCAAGAGGCTGAATCCTGGGATGATTTACTAAGGACAGCTGGAAAGGCTAGGAATTTAGAATTTATAAGAATCAAGAGTGGTTTTATTGAAACATGTTGATTTTGAGAGAGCTTGACAGACTAAATGTTGAGATGATGTTTCCACTAGTGAGGGAATTTTGACCTAAGGGACATGGTCACACAATAAGAGGACATTATTTAACACAGATATAAAGTAATTTCTTCTCACAGAGGGTAGCGAACCTTTGGAATGCTTTAACTCAGAGAGTTTACAGGCTAGATCACTGAAAGTATTTTAAGAAGAGGTGAAGAGATTTTTGAAATATCAGGATATTGATGGCTATACTGAACTGGAGCAAAAATGGAACTGAGGCCTGAGGCAGCTCAGTTATCATTCTTATTGAATGGTAGGGCAGGCTTGAGAGGCCAAATGGTCAATTTCTAATCCTGTTTCTTATGTTTCTTACACCTGATGCCCTTGTAATAGAGGCTGTAGGTTTGGAAGACATTCTTGAAAAAGCCTTGTATTTTGAAGGTAGTCTGAGCAAAGCTATGACATTAATGTTTCAGTTTGATCCACATGAACTTTTATTTCAGAAAAGAAGGGCTTTTTGTGGTGGTAATGGAAATAAATGAATACGAAATATATTAGGAACATATATGTGAAGCCAGTATATTAAAGTACTTGAAATACAGAAACCTGATGCCAGTGCGAACTCTCTGCAACAGCAGCTCAGCTGGTCCCACTTTTCTTCCTGTTCTCTGCTAGGCTGTGTTTATTACCTCCAGCTGTTTATCTGGAAGGTCCGTGCATACGTATGAAAATTTACAATGAGAGCCATTCAACAGTTATATCGGTGTGGGCGGCACAGTGGCACAGTGGTTAGCACTGCTGCCTCTCAGCGCCAGAGACCCGGGTTCAATTCCCGCCTCAGGCGACTGACTGTGTGGAGTTTGCACATTCTCCCCCTGTCTGCGTGGGTTTCCTCGGGGTGCTCTGGTTTCCTCCCACAGTCCAAAATGTGCAGGTCAGGTGAATTGGCCATGCTAAATTGCCCATAGTGTTAAGGGGTAAATGTAGGGGTATGGGTGGGTTGCGCTTCATCAGGGCGGTGTGGACTTGTTGGGCCGAAGGGCCTGTTTCCACACTGTAAGTAATCTAATCTAAAGCTGCAGCATCCCAAATCCAATACCTGAACAACACAAGCCGACCATGGACCCTGAAAACAAACCATAATCTCAAAAATGACCACTACACTAGAAAGCAGCCAGCAATATTTTGCATATTCTAGAGGCATGGACTTACCAGCAGCAGAGCAATGTCTAGAATTATAAGGTGAAACAATAATAATGAGTGATAAACTAGGAATATGTAAAAAGAAACCAAAACTGAGAAACTTCCATACAAAATGGGAAAATAAATTTCTGTTTACAATTGTAAGATGAAGTTAAAAATCACACAACAACAGGTTATAGACCATAGATTTATTTGGAAGCACTAGCTTTTGGAGTGCTGCTCCTTCATCAGGTGGTTGTGGAGTACAATTGTAAACTAAAATAGCCTTATATATTTCTGTGTCATAAACATATTGATAAGTAAAAAGGGAAATTTGGAAGAACACCATTCAACAGGCAAAATGTATTCAAGGCTAGTTTCACTTAAACAGCATGACTGAAACCAAAAACTGTTGGTGAACTGTCGGCGTTTTGAAAGTTCTAAGTCATTTTTTTCTGTAAGGCAACCTGCACAAAAACAGAATTTTGCATTTGTCATCTTCTGGTAAAATGCAGAAAATTATTCACTGATGGTGAAGTAATTAAAGAAACAATGAATACAGCCAAAGATTCTTTATTCAAAGAGTTTAAGAACAAAGAAGAAATAATTATTGCAATCCAGAGCATGTCACTTGGTGTTTCCTCAGGGACAAGACAAATATAATCTTTGTTTGAAGACATCTTTCAACAACTACATCAGGATCTGAAGGACTCTGACTCCAGTTTTGTGACTGCATTGACATGACTGCGCAGCCCAAATTATTGTTTTTGTGCGCATGGTTTCTAAAGATGTAATAACTAAAGAAGATCTTCTCACTTTTTTGCCCCTCAAAGAGGGAACAATGGGTGAGGATATCTGTAATGAATTCAAAAGGTACATGCATGTGAAAAACATTCCATCATAACAGATGATGCAGCAGCCAGGCTTTGCTGCTTTTTGCAGAAAAGATCCAAATTTCCTCTCTTTTGTCAATAATCATAGTATAATCCACCAGCATGCATTAGCAAGTAAAGTTATGAACTTTTCTTATGCAATGAAAGTTGTTGTTAAGATTGTAATCTTGATTCAAGTAAGAGTCTTTCAGCACTACTTCTTAAATCCTTACTTGATGAACACAATGCTACTTCTTCATCCTCCATGCTGATGCAGACAAGTTGAGTGGTAAATGCATGGCAGATTAAATATAATGTAGATGGGTGTGGTTATCTACTTTGGTAGCAAAACAGGAAGGCAGATTGTTATCCAAATTGAATTAGATTGGAAAAGAGAAAGGTGCAATGACACCTGAGAGTCTTTGCACAGCAGTTGCTGAAAATAAGCATGAGGTGCAGCAGATGATGAAGAAGGCAAATGATATATTGGCCTTCATAATGAGATAATTCAAGTACAGGAACAGGGATATCTTAGTGCAGTTGTACAGGGCTTCGAAATTAGAGGGAAGCTGCTTATCTCAGCTCTGGCTATGAAGGGAGTGCAATTACTACGCTAATTATTTGGATGGCAGGACTGACATATGAAGAGAAGCTGGAGGGTTGGGGTATTTTCATTGGAGTTTAGAAGAATAAGAGGTGATCTTATAGAAACCTATAAAAGTCCAAAAGGACAAGATAAGGTAAACACAGGAAGGATGTTCCCAATGACTGGGGAGTCCAAAACCAGGAATCACACTTTAAGGACACAGTGTAAGACATTTAGGACTGAGATGAGGAGAAACCTCTTCACACATAGAGGGAAGTCTTTGGAATTATCTGCCACAGAAAACAGTTGAGATCAAAAACGGAAAACAGGGAGAACTAGCCAATTGGATGCAGAACTGGCTCCAAGGTAGAAGACAGAGGGTGGTGGTGGACGGTTGTTTTTCAGACTGGAGGCTGTGACCAGTGGAGTGCCACAAGGATCAGTGCTGGGTCCTCTACTTTTTTTCATTTATATAAATAATTTGGATGTGAGCATAAGAGGTAGAGTTAGTAAGTTTGCAGATGACACCAAAATTGGAGGTGTAGTGGGCAGCGAAGAGGGATACCTCAGATTCCAACAGGATCTTGACCAGATGGGCCAATGGGCTGAGAAGTGGCAGATGGAGTTTAATTCAGATAAATGCGAGGTGCTGCATTTTGGGAAAGCAAATCTTAGCAGGACTTAATACACTTAATAGGGAGTGTTGCTGAACAAAGAGACCTTCGAGTGGAGGTTTATAGCTCCTTGAAAGTGGAGTCGCAGGTAGATAGGATAGTGAAGAAGGCATTTAGTAGGCTTTCCTTTATTGGTCAGAGTATTGGGCACAGGAGTTGGGAGGTCATGTTGCAGCTGTACAGGACATTGGTTCGGCCATTGTTGGAATATTGCGGGCAATTCTGGTCTCCTTCCTATTGGAAAGCTGTTGTGAAACTTGAAAGGATTCAGAAAAGATTTACAAGGATGTTGCCATGGTTGGAGGATTTGAGCTATAGGGAGAGGCTGAACAGGCTGCGGCTGTTTTCCCTGGAGTGTCAGAGGGCTGAGGGGTGACCTTATAGAGGTTTACAAAATTATGAGGGGCATGTATAGGATAAATAGACAAAGTCTTTTCCCTGGGGTGAGGGAGTCCAGAACTAGAGGGCATAGGTTTAAGGTGAGAAAGGAAAGATATAAAAGGGACCTAAGGGGCAGCTTTTTCATGCAGAGGGTGGTACATGTATGGAATAAGCTGCCAGTGGAAGTGGTGGAGGTTGGTAAAATTGCAACATTTAAGAGGCATTTGGATGGGTTTATGAATAGGAAGGGTTTGGAGGGATATGGGCCGGGTGCTGGCAGGTGGGACTAGATTGGGTTGGAATATCTAGTCGGCATGGACGGGTTTTAATCGAAGGGTCCATTTCCATGCTGTACATCTCTATGACTATGACTCTAAAACATTAAGTATTTTCAAGGAGGAGTTAGATATATCTCTTCGCGTTAAAGGGATCAAAAGGTGTGCCGAGTGATTTAGAAAAGCATTTTACAAGAATAGTTCCAGGAATGAGAAACTTCATTCATGAGGATAGTCTAAAGAAGTTGGGACTATTTTCCTTGGGACTACTTTCTTTGGAGAAAATGTTGAGATTTGACTGTGTGTTGCAGAGATACGGAGAAGCTGTTCCCACTTGCAAAAAAGAATGAGAGTGCATAGAATTAAAGGGATGTTCAAATGAAGCAAGGGTAACATGAGAAAAAAAAAACATTTTCACACAGTGAGGGTATGGTATGCAGTACCTGAAAATGTGGTGGAGGCAGATTTAATTAAGGCATACAAGAGGACATTTGGTGGTTATTTTGATAGAAATGGTGTGCACAGATATGGGGCAAAGGCAGGAGACTGGCACTAAATAATACAACAAGTGGAGGCATGATGAGTCAAACGGCCTCCTTCTGCACCATAATAATTGTGATTCTGGGAGGAAGTGAGAACAGAATACTGAATTAGATGATCAGCATGATCATATTGAATGGCGGAACAGCTTCAAAGGGCTGAATGAACTATCCCTGCTCCTATTTTTTACGGTTCTATGTCTAGATTCCCATGTGAGATGGTTAAGTCAAGTGAACATCCTAAAAAGATTTTTTAGATCTGTTCCCTGAAATCATTACTTTTCTTAAATTAAGGAATACAGTGTGCAAGGAGCTGTCAGACAATACATGGTTACTTTTCTTCTCGTTCCTTATAGACATAATGTCAAAAGTAAATGAGCTGTTAACTGCATGGAAAGAACAGAGTCCTAGCATACACAATTAAGGTTGTGAAGCCGTTCAAATTGAAATTGGGTCTGTGGTTATCCCAAATAAAACGTACGCTGCAACACTTCCCCAGCATGGAGAAAATACTAGGCAAAAGTACACGAAAAATTGCTTTTACCCAAAATGCCTCTGTGCACATCTGAGGGAATTAGCAGAAGAATTCAACATATGATTTCAGGAATTAAGTGTGATGGAACAAACCATCGTATTTGTCTCAACTTATTCCTTCAAGCAGACATTGGTAGATGGCTACCAAGTTTCATTAGATGTTTGATTTACAAAGCAATGAAATTAATATGGAGATAATTACTGGGAAAATGATGTTGAAAGTCAGATCAAAAGACATAAACTGAAAAATTACCCACTCCTGTGCTTTTAATATGAAAGATTAGTTTGACTCCTCATAACTCTGTGAGGTGGCATTCTCTCAAATGATAAGAATGAAGTCCAAATTTTGCACCTGCCTCACAGATATGGACTGTATATGACAAGCAGTTTCAAAGTACAACCCAGACTTCAAGGCACTGGCATATAATGTGCAGACACAGGTTTCACACTGAGACTTGATGAGTAATGACAGAATGAAAAGTTATATGTACTTAGTTTTAAATTTATATAGCATTAAAATAAACTTTTTGTTTTATATTTTCTACAGGGTAAATTCAAAAAGTGATTCTTGTGTTTAAAAAGGTTGGAGATCACTCATCTAATCATTTCCCCTTGACATTCAACGGCATCATCTGTGCTGAATACTCCACTATCAACATACCATTAACAAGAAACTGAACTAGACCAGCTATATAAATTCTGTGGCTGTAGGAGCAGATCAGATGCTAAGAATGTTAGACTGAAGGGTCTGTTTACATGCTGTGTGACCCTATTAGCCTATATCGGCACATGATTAGGAAAGGTTCAGAGGGATATGGGCAAACACAGGCAAGTGGATTTGGTTTAGTTCAGGGAACTTGGTTGGTGTGGACGAGTTGGACTGAAGAGTCATGTAATGTATGACTCTCTGACTTTATAATTCTTTTCACCTCATGTCTCCCTAAGCCTATCAATTCCTAGAAGTCACAATTAGAGTGTGATAGAATACTCTCCACTTACCTGGATAGGTGCAGTTCCAATCAAATTTTCTCATCAATCTATCCAGAGATGTTATTGTACACCTCTGAAGCAGGTGGGACTTGAATCTAGGCTACCTAGTCAAGGGGTAGGGACACTACCACAGTGCCATAAGAAGGCCTCTTAAGTGCAGCTGTACCAACAGTCAAGAGGATTAACGATATCTGGGATAAAGTGACCTGCTTGTTTGGCACCTCATCCATCACCTTCAAGCTTCACTTCCTCCCCCATTAATGCTCAGTGACATCAGTGTATACCACTTATAATATGGACTAAAGCATCTTCAAAACCGTGACCTCTACCACAGGGAAGGACAAGGGCAGCAAATACATGGAAATACCCACAATTTGCAAGTTCCCCTCCAAATAACAGATAATCCTGATGGCTCCTTTACTGTCAGTAAGTCAAAAACGTGGAATTCTCTTTCAAACAGCACGGGGTGGGGCAGGGTGGTACCTTCACCTCAAGAACTGTAGCGATTCACGATCCCCCCGCTTTACGCTATTAGGCATGGCGAATAAATACTAGTTTCGCCAGCGACACGCACACAGCATTGATGAATACAAAAGGTCCTGGGTGATATTTATCGGTCCAGTAGCAACACTAGAAATAGGCAATCTTGTCAGCATCACAGAGTGGACTACGCAATTTGGCTTCTGCATTACCTGAGTTACAACAGTGACTTTACAGATGGATGGGAGAGGCAAGATTGGATTTAAATACGTTAGAATTTTAAGGCTGATGAAATTAAGGAACAAGGAGACAATATAGGTCAGCGCGGGTAGGATATGTGTACGGTTCAGGCAGCAGAGATCTTGGGGGGGAAAGAATTGACATTGATGCGGCCTAGAATACAGAAATTGCCCAGGATAATATTAAAATTATTAAATTGGGTGATGGCGAAGGCCTGGAAGGGCAAGGTAGTAGCCGTTGGCTTTTCGGTACTATATTTAACTGAATCTACATCACTCCCGTTTATTCGTCAACTAAGACATGTAATACAATAAACCATTTTAAGACAAAAGTATGTACTCAAACCAGGTTGTCTATTTTAGAACGATGAGCACGGTTTCTTTTGTTTGGGTTAGAACCTGACATTTTGAGGTGTACACTGTTGACAAGGTGGTATTTGCCAACCCCAGCAGCAAAGCCAGCCGCGCGCACGCGTGCTACACGCAGGTGCTGCAGGCATCCAGGTTAACGCATGCTCAGCACTGGGCCGGCAACGGATGGTTTGCTTTCCCGCGCACGCGCAGATACGGTACCTCCATCTCGCCGCGAGCTCGGTGCTGACGCAGCCAAGAGTGCAGGCAGCAAACGAGCGGGCGTTGATTGGTGGTTATTCCTCTGACCAACCGCCGCCGCCGCCTGAAACTGAACGGCGCACCGACAGGGGACGGGCCGACACCAACAGCGTACGGCGCGGCAGGGAGAAGTGTTAACATGGTCTAAGGAGTGCCGATTGTGATATATTAAGACCTTCTTTCTTTCATCGCAAATTATTCCTGGGTTTTGGCCTGGATTTCCAGGGAGCAGCTACATTTCGAGAGCAGAAGCCTTGGACTGTGGATTATTTTTTTAAAAAGGCAGTGAGAAAGAGAAGGTGGGGTCGCCAGAAGGAGGGCAGCGCCAAGCGTAGCCCAGCAGCCTGCTTTACCCGGCTGCTTCACTATCAATCAGTCTTCGTTTCGCTCGCCGCTGTCTGGAAATTTTTTTTTTCTTTGTGTCTTGAATTCTTTAACTGAGTTATACGGGAAACGTTTTGTTTTTTTTTAAAAAATCAATTTTCCCATTGGAGGGAGTTTTTTTACTTTGAATTCCCTCTCAAAATTCAGATTTTAATTATCGACTATGGCCGACGACGACGTCCTGTTTGAAGATGTGTATGAGCTGTGTGAAGTGATTGGCAAGTAAGTGTTTTTTTAAAAAATATATGTAGATTTAAAGTAGAAAGCAACTGCAACCAGAATATTATGGTTTAGGGTTGTGGTTTCATTCGTGGATTTACAGGACAGGCCCTCCGTCTGTTTCTAATGGATTACAGGATACGGCCGAGGGATTTATTTGGCTTTTTTGCATAATAACGAAAATAATTCTGGAAGTGAATTTAAGCAAATAACGTTTAGAAATCAGCCCTATGCGTTCTGGAACAACTCCGTTTATTTGCTACAATTTTGTACAAGTGGTACAGCCCATTGTAGACATTTATTACTTTTTAATGTTTGAACTGAAATTGAAATATTGATAAAGCTGCTCTAGCATCTGAAGGATACGGTGCCTTCTTTTGAAGGAGCGAAGCGTCAGGCATTCGTCCAGGAAATAATGAGTAGCTTCGTTTGTTTCCCGCAAAACCAAGAAATTAGCATTAATTATCATCTGTATTAATGTTATAATTTTGATTCAGAAAGTTTATCATTTTAACATTGTATCCATTTTCTTAAGCCGAGCCGAAGATCAATTTTCGAGTCGTGAGAGCAAAGATGCTCTCGCGAAGCAGTCTTTCTGATGCAGTGATTTTTCTGTTAAATAACGAACAGAACATTTTTCCAATGTGCAAGAAGATTTTCATTATCTGGATAAATATTTGGAAAAAAATTCTTTCTTGTAGGTTGGGTTTTTGTTATTTGTATTCTTAATTATTTTAAAATACTTATGCAGGACGTTGCTTTCTGCATGTTTATTAAAATAGCACTTTTGTATCTCATTTGTTTAGAATTTTTGTGAGAAATATTTATTTTTTATTTAATTCAAACGGTGGGGGTTTTTTTGGGCCTGTTAGGTAATCAAAATAGTGTTGACAGATAAATTTCAAATATTTGTAGTTGAAAGTAAATGGTCAAATACAATGTTTCATTTGAAATTGTCATTTAAAAAAAAACTCAGTCTTTATGATACGTTTAATTTTAGGGTGTAGTTTTAGGGTTGTCATTCTTACCTTTTGCATCTATCAAGGTTTCCTGTTGCAAGCAAATTGATCTAAAGATGCACCAGTAACATGACCCTTTTTTTTTCAGTATTCAATCTTCTGAAAGTTTGTTTTTCAGACTTGTGAGCTTGTATATTGTAAAATTTGTATATCTTACAACTGGCTCATTCACTCAGTTATGTGTGAAATTAATTGTTCTGTAATTTCATCTGATTGTATTGTAATCTTCAATTTCTAAATATATAGCAATACTTTTAAAAAAATTCTTTAATTTTGAATGTTTTGTTTTGTGAAAATATTGTGTATGAATAGTTGAGAGGATACCACCACAGATGTGATAAATATTTTGAGAGAGTCTTGTCTTAACAAGAAATAATAATGACTTTTTTTTGCTTTATTTATAGTCAGTGACATAACAAAATAGCTGTAAATATGCAATAAAACAAATTTGTGATCACATTCTTTCTGATTTCCCAATGGAGTTTATATTTACTTTACTCTGTTTTAAAATTTTACACTCAGGCTGCCTTTCATTCATCAGTTATACAGTACTTAGAGTATTCGGCATTATTAAGGAATGATAAAAGTATGATTCTATTGAAATCCCTTCAAGGTCTTGCTTCCTCGTGTTTCTGTAACCACCTCCAGTTCTCCAACCCTTGGAGAAATCTGTGTACTATGGACATTGGCTTCTTGTGCATTCACCACTTCTTTTATTTCATCACTTGTGACCATGCCTTCAGCTGCTCAGAACCTGAGATCTCCTCTGTTAAACCATTTCATATCTTCAATATGCTGTCCTCTCCTTTTTAAGACCCTAAGTTTTTGCTAAATTGCTCTAGATCTTTTTTTTTCAAAAATCATGTACCTATGAAGCATTTTGGAAAACTTCATCTTGATAAAAATGCATTTAAGGTGTTCTATTTAAACTCTATTTTCGTTCTTTAACTTTTGAGTTTGGAATGATTTTCAGTCATGTTTGGTTTTTAAAAAAAAACATCAAGTTGTCAAATCAAATAAGAACAAATGAATAAATAACAGATTTCAGAAGCAAAGTCTCTAAAATCCTTCAAGAGAAAGTTGAATGCTGTGATGGAGGAGTGTAGGTTTGTATCGAAAGACAACATAGATAGTTTAAATGGTCCCTCTTGTCAACTAAAACAACTTCTGGCATTTAGAATCATATTCGTTTTATACTTCAGAAAACACATACTGAATGTATTCAACAAATCAGGCAGCATCTGTGTAGAGAGAAATCGGATAACTTTGCAGGTCGCTGACCTTTCATCAGGAGAACATTTAGAACTAAGTATTTTGTTGTAAGGGATTAAATTTTCCTCTGTTTACTTTCAAAGACAAAAAAAGCCTTTGGTTTTACCAGATAAAATGAACATACAAAATGACTGACATACATTATTATGGTTTGTTAGCTTTGTACATGTTGATCAGTGAAAACTTGCAGGTCATCCACCTCTTTCCCCAAAATTACAACCAAGTGTTTTTCTTTTGTCTTTTATAGAAAAAACATTAACCGAATAATTAGCTAAAAGACTCCTTCATAATACGGACAGAACTCTCGTCTGAAACTTTTAATGGGCATTTTGTTATTGATTTGTATGGATGAGCCAACTCAAAAGGGGTAAAAGTGGCCTGCACTTGATCTAATTTCTGGTACAATGTAGACACAAAGAATGGAAGATGGGTGACTTAACCAGGAGTCCATTAGTAACGAGAGTTTGTGAAGCATCTGGATATGGATTTTAACAGCAGATGCACTAAAACAGGTAAAGGTGGACAATATCACCGATCTGCTTGGAGGTGACCTTTGTGAATTGGATGATATGAGACTGGAAAATTGACTCAGTCATATCGGCTCTTGAGGTTATGAATAGTAGTTCAACTTGTTTGTTTTTAATCACTCATAATTATAAAGGGAGGTGAAGACCTAGTGATATTATAGCTAGACCTTTCAATCCAAGGAGAAAGTGAGGTCTGCAGATGCTGGAGATCAGAGCTGGAAATGTGTTGCTGGAAAAGTGCAGCAGGTCAGGCAGCATCCAGGGAACAGGAGAATCGATGTTTCAGGCATAAGCCCTTCTTCCTGAAGAAGGGCTTATGCCCGAAACGTCGATTCTCCTGTTCCCTGGATGCTGCCTGACCTTTCAATCCAAGGACCCAGGTAACATTCTGGGTTTGAATCTCACCATGACAGATGGTGGAATTTGAGTTCCATTTTTTAAAAATCTGAATTTAAGACTATGATGATACCTATGAAACTATCGCCGGTTGTCAGCTAAAATCCATCTGGCTCGCTAATTTCTAATTTTTTTTTTTAAGGAAGAAAGTTGCCATCCATACCTAGTCTACACTACATGTGACTCCAGATGAGATAGCAATGTGGTTGACTCTCAACTGTCTTCTGGGATGGGGCAATAAATGCTGGCCTAAGCAGCAATGCCCTCATACCATGAATGAATAAAGCAAAACTTGTAGGATATGGGCATTGCTGGCTCCCAGCCAGCATCTTATTGCCTGTCATTCGTTGTCCTTGTGAAGGTGGTTGTGAGCTGCTGTCTTAAACTGCTGCAGTCTACGTGCTGTAGCTTTACACACAATGCCCGTAGGGAGTGAATTCCAGAGTCTTGACTCAGTGACAGAGAAGGAGCTTGTGATTGTGTTGGGATAGTGGCAACAATCAGAATTCATGAGTCCCTTGCCATGCACTCAAATAATGTGTAGACTGGATGGCAGAAGTATTCGCTGACATCTTTAACCTCCTCTTGCTACGATCTGAAGTTCCCACCTGCTTCAAGAAGACCACTGTCATCCCAATACTAATGAATATGCAATATGTGTCAATGATTGGTGGCACTGATCTCCATAATCATTAAGTGCTTTGAGAGGTTAGTCATGGCCCACACCAACTCTAGCCTCCCAGCCTGCCTCGATCCCTTGCAATTTGCTTACTGGTGAAACAGATCCACAGCAGATATTTCCCTAGCACTAGACTTATCTCTGGAACATCTGGACAATAAGGATACCTATGTCAGATTCTGATTTATCCACTACAGCTCTGCCTTCAACACTATAATCTCAACCAAACTAACCTCAAAACTCGGACCTAAGTCATAGCTCCATCTCTGCAACTGGATCCTCCGCTTCCTGATCCACAGACCGCAGTCAGTGAAGATAGACAACAGCACCACCTTCACAATAATCTTCAACACGGATGTGCATTTAGACCCCTACTGTACTCACCTGTGTGGCCAAATTTTGTATAAAAACCATCAACAAGTTTGCATGACACCACTATTGTAGGCCAGATATCAAGCAATGATGAGTCAGTATACAAGAAGGAAGTACATGCTTGATATCAAAATCTCTCTCACACTCTCTCTCTCTCACACTCTCTCTCTCTCTCTCTCTCTCTCTCTCTCACACTCTCTCTCTCTCTCTCTCTCACACTCTCTCACACTCTCTCAATGTTAGCAAAACAAAACAATTGATAATTGAATTCAGGAGGTAAGGAGAAGGAGGACACAACCCCTATCTACATCGATGGAGCTGAGGTGGAGTGGGTCAAGAGCATCAAGTTCCTACGAGTGACAATAAACAACATTCTGTCCTGGACCTCCTAAGTAAATGTGATTCAAGAAGGCACAACAATTATCTTCCTCAGGAAGCTTAGGAAATTCAGCATGTCCATAAGGATCATTGCCAACTTTTGCAAATGCACGCATTCCATCTGGTGCAAAATGGCTTGGTATAGTAACTGCTCTGCCTAGGACCATAATAAACTATGTAAAGTTTTGTGTACACAGCCCAGGTCATCACAAAAGCCAAGATTAATTGAGGATATCTGGTCAACATGGATGAGTTGGACTGAAGGATCTGTTTCTGTATAACTCCCTGGCTCCCATCACGGGATTCCATCAACACCTCCCGTTGCTGTGGAAAGGTTGCTAATATCAAAGACCCCTCCCACCCTGTTAATACTCTTCCAACCTCTGCTGTCAGGCAGAAGATACAGAAGCTTGAACATCCCCACCAGCAGGTTCAAGAACAGTTTGTTCCCTGTTGTTAGACTGCTGAATGAACCTCTAATTTCAAATCTAATGTTGATCTTGGTTTTGTGCACCTCTGATGCGGCTGTAACCTTGTCTACCTTGCTTTATCTAAGCACCCTATGATCTGTATGTCCTTGTATCCGAGTGAAACGTTTTGTTTTATGAGCAGTACAGGGAGAGCCTTATATACATGTGACAATAATAAATCAAATCAAGAGTTTGAAGAGACAGTTGGTACATTACATTCCTTCGAAATCGACGTTTCTGGCAAAAGCAAAGGGCTTTTGCCCGAAACGTTGATTTCAAAGCTCCTTGGATGCTGCCTGAACTGCTGTGCTCTTCCAGCACCACTAATCCAGAATCTGGTTTCCAGCATCTGCAGTCATTGTTTTTACCACATTACATTCCTTTGCAGTCCAGGATGGTTCTGGAGAAATGATAAGAATAAAAGTAGGCCTAATGAATTTGGTCATTTTAAGATTCTGACATGGATGACCAAATCCCTTCTGTACAGAAGCTCATTTTTGCACCCTCAAGGCACCAAAGATTGTAGTCACATTGGGGAAATAAGTACGGTGAGACAGATGCTTTTACTGGGCACAATTGCATCAGAGTTGAAAGAGAGAAACCAGGAAGGCAAAGAGGGAAATATGAGGTATCCTTGACAGATAAGGCTAATGATAATCCAAAGCGATTCTACAAGTGCATTTAAGAGCAACTGAAGAGAGAGAGCAGAGTTTCTTAAAGATCAATGAGGTTATCTTTATGTTGAATCTGAGGAGATGCAGGACATAGTAAAAGAATACTTCACGCCAGTTTTTATTGTGGAGAAAAATAGAAGCTAAAGAACTCGAGCAAATAAATATTGATGTTTTGAAAACCATTCACCTTCCAGAAGAGGAAGTGCTGGAGGGCTTAGAAAATATAAAAGGCTGATTAAATCTCTGATCAAGCGTACCTCAAGATGTTGTGAGAAGTTGAGAGGAAATTGTGGGCCCCCTAACAGAAATATTTGTATCATCTATAACTACAATTGTTGGAGACGTGGAGGGTGGCTAATGTTGTATATTTATTTAAGCAAGGCTGTAAGAAGGAGCCTGGGAGCTAACGACCTGTGAGTCTGACATCAGTGGTGGTGAAGTTGTTTGAGGTGAATCTCGAAATTAGTATATGTGTACATTTGGAGACATGGGATGATTAGGGACAGTCAGCATGGTTTTGTGTGAAGGAAAATTGTGTCTCTCAAAATTAATTGTGTTTTCGAGGAAGTAACTAAAACCATTTGAGGTCAGAGCGGTAATGTTTACTTGGACTTCAGTGAAGCCTTTAATAAATGTTTTGCATAGTAGACTAATTAGTAAACATAGATCATATGGGATGCAGGGTGAATTTGTGAATTGGATGCAAAATTAGCTTTATAGTTGGAGACAGAGGGTGATAGTTGAGGGTTGTTTTTTGGACTACAAGCATGTGACCAGCGGTGTTCCACAGGAATTGGTACTGGGTCCACTTTTGTCATTTATATAAATGATTTGGATGAGAATATAGGAGGCATGATTACTAAGTTTGCAGATGACACCAACAGTGGAAGTTATCCAGTTGAGTCATTGGGCTGAGGAGTGACAGATGAAGTCTAATTTGGATAAATGCGAGGTGTTATATTTTGGTAAAATAAGCAAGGATAGAACTTGCACAATTAATGGTAGGGCCCTGGGTAATATTGTAGAAGAATGACCTCTGGGTTCAGGTATGTAACCTGTATCACAGGTAGATAGGGTGGTTAAGAATGTTTGCCATCATTGCTCACCTCACTCCTCTTGAGTATAGGAGTTGGGATGACATGTTGATGTCATACAAGATGTTGGTGAAGCCTCTTCTGAAGTACACTTCTGGTTGTCCTGTTAAAGGAAGGATGTTATTAAATTGTAAAAGGTTCAGAAAAGATTTACTGGGATGTTTCAGGGACTGGAGGTTGTGAGTTATAAAGATAGGCTGGGACTTCTTGTTCACTGGGACGTAGGAGTGAGGGGTGACTTTTATAGAAGTTTATAAAATAGTGATAAGAGTTAATGGTAGTCCTCTTTAATGTAGAGAAGTTCAAGCCAGGAGGCATTCTTCTAAGGTGAGAGGAGAAAGGTTTTAAAAAGGACAGGGGGGGCAATCCTTTTTTTTACACAGTGGTTAGTGTATGGAATGAACTGCCAGAGGAAGTGATGGATGCAAGTATAATTAGAACATTTTTAAAAGAAAAAGTACACCATTAGGAAAAGTTTAGGGCGGTGTGCGGTCTAATGCAGCCAAGTGGGAATATGGTTAGCATGGACTAGTTGGACTGAATGGTCTGTTTCTATGCCGTATGCCTCCTAGAAGTGATTGTACAGCCAGGTAAATGGAAGATCCAAAACTCCCAAAGAGTTTGAAAGGGCAAACACAAAGATTTACAAGGATGTTGTGAGAGTTGGAAGATTTGAGGGAGAAGCTGAAAAGGCTGGGGCTGTTTTCCCTGGAGCATTGGAGGCTGAGGGGTGACCTTTTTTATAGGTTTATAAAATCATGAGGGGTATAGATAAGGTAAATAGACAAGTCCTTTTCTCTGGGGTCAGGGAGTCCGGAACTAGAAGGCCTAGGTTTAGGGTGAGAAGAGAAAGAGATAAAAGGGACCTAAGGGGCATCCTTTTCACGCAAAGGGTGGTGCATGTATGGAATGAGCTGCCAGAGGAGGTGTTGGCGGCTCATGCCCATCCACATGCCTTTTAAAATGTTTAATTATATGTGAATAGAAAGGGTTGAGAGGATATGGACCAACCTTGGCAAATAGGACAAAATAATTTGGGTTGCCTGGTCAGCATGAATGAATCAGAGGATCCGTTTACATGCTGTACGTCTCTGACTCCATGATTTGGGACAGATAGAAAAAGAATCTGAATTGAAAACTGTAGCATGGTGTAGCTGTGCAAGGAGAAATATTACAGCAAGTGATTGCTATGCTGATTCAATGTTATGGGGCTGGCAATGAATATGGTAGGGGAGTTTATATAGAGCAAGAGATTGTCCTCCCTCAATGAAATCATATAGCTAGCAAACTGAGTTGGCGTCAGCAAGGTAAGTGCTTTTGTGCAGAGGCTGAAGAATGCTGTCTGATGGAGAAAGTGGACTTATTAAAGAAAGCTAAAGAAGCAAGAGGTGGAACAAAATAGGGTTTTCAAAGATGAAGGGGCACCAGAAGAGTTGGGATTGGAGACCAAGACTCAGGACTAAAAAAAACTTGTACTGTTAAACGAGACAACTTTTATTGCTAGGTAGTGTATTTGAAACAAGCCAATTGGTGTATTCCAAGGAAAGACTTGCATGTGGGAGCACAGAAGAGTGTGTTCCCGGGAACATGCTAGAAAGAGGTAGTTAGCGGGAGGAAGCTCGTGTAGACTATTAATGCTGACACATACGAAGTGGCTCTTTACCGTGAATTGAGACATATTATGTGAGGGCAATAAACGAAAACAAAATATGGAAATCATGTACTTGGATACATATCTCAGACTTTTGAATGGGTCACTTTAATCTTACTATTGCTCTCGCTCTTGCTCTGCACCTTCTCGGCAGTTGAAACTTTGTATCCTGTTCTGTTACCCTGATGCACTTGTACTGTACAATCTGCCTATAAAACACAAGATAACACTTCTTTTCACTGTACCTTTGTACAAGTGACAAAATAAATCCAATCAAGTTAAATCTTGGAAATAGGTTGGATAGGGTGCATTTGTTGCTACTGAAGATTGATGGATGGATAACTGTGTTGAGCAAATTTTCTCTTCATATTATAATGCAAGGATTGTAAAACAAAACTTGCTATTCAAATGTCAGATTTGTGCAGGTTCTGACTTTTTGTGATACGTGCAAAATGCATTTCAGTGTAGAAGCCACTGGAATCAAATAATCATCACTGGCAAGGACCTTCTGAATAAATCACTAATCCAGAGATTAATGTGGAACCAAAATTGTGTTAAGGTATTGAGGTACTAGAGGGAAGAATTTTTTTAAAAACCAATGTTATTGTTTTAAGAATTGTAGAAAATTCACAAACACACAACACTTGTGTTTGTTTATCATATGATAGTTCTGGCCCATGTCCGAGCAATCTACTTCGAACCAAATACCTTGTTTATTATTTGTACTCTTTAATCTTCCCTACATAATGATCTGAATCCATTTTAAATGCAGGCATTAATGTTGTTTCATAAGCCATTACAACCACCTGATGAAGGAGCGGCGCTCTGAAAGCTAGTGCTCCCAATTAAATTTGCTGGACTATAACCTGGTGTTGTATGATTTTTAACTTTGTACACCCCAGTCCAACACTGGCATCTCCAAATCATATTTTGGTAATGTTCTGCACAAAGAAATTGCCAGGGTTGGAGGGTTTGAGCTATAGGGAGAGGCTGAATAGGCTGAAGCTGTTTTCCCAAGAGTGTCAGAGGCTGAGGGGTGACCTTATAGAGGTTTCTAAAATGATGAGGGGCATAGATAGGATAAATAGACAAGGTCTTTTTCCTGAGGTGGCAGGGGGGAGTCCAGAACTAGAGAGCATCGGTTTAGGGTGAGAGGGGAAAGATTTAAAAAGGACCTAAGGGGCAACTTTTTCACGCAGAAGGTGGTGCGTGTATGGAATGAGCTGCCAGGGGAAGTGGTGGAGGCACATAGCCATCCAGATGCCTTTTAAATGCTGTATGTGAATAGGAAGGATTTAGAGGGACTATATTAATTTCGAACATCTGGTCAGCATAGATAAGTTCGACTGAAGGTGTGTTTCTGTGTTGTACATCTCTGACTTGAAGTGTTTTTATTCTTCATCTAATTGTGAGTCCATGTTCCCTTTTTACTTATTTACTGACCAGTGATTCATCAGTAACTCTCTCAAACCAATTCCACATTTTGAGTGTGATTTTTCGGCCTCCACTTTAAAGTTTCTGCATTAAGTGTCATCATAATTGTGACTACAGATCCCTGTCTGCTGTCTTTCAATGGCATTGAGAGTATTTATATTTGGGATGTGTGTACATTTCTTCAAAATGTACTACTTCATTTCTCTTTTTTTTTAATTCATTCATGAGATGTGGGCGTGACCAGGCTGTATTGCCCAGAGGGCAGTTAAGAGTCAATGACATTTGTTGTGTGTGTGTCTGGAGTCATATGTAGGCCAGACCTGATAAGGATGGCAGTTTCCTTCCCTGAAGGACATTATTGAACCAGATGGGTTTCTGACAGTCGACAATGGCTTCATGGTCATCATTAAGCTCTTAATTCCAGATTTTGTTTTAATGTACTGAATTCAAATTCTACCATATAGTATCAAGTTGGGATTTGAACCTGAGTCTTCAGAACATTAGCTGGGTCTCTGGATTAAGAGTCCAGTGACGATCCTACTAGGAGAGACAGACGCACACACAGGCACCTTTATGATGCAATTTGTCAGTTAAAGTTTTAAGAACTTCAGTTTTTGCTCCTCTTACTTTGTTTATTTGTTTCACATTTTCCCCTGTTTTTACCCTTACTTTTTCAGTGCCTCTCAATTTGCATACCCATTATAATTCTTGTCACTGTTTGCTCTGCATCTTATGTTGTCTTTCTGATGTCTGAGGCTTGCCACTTCAGTGATTCATTTCCAATGTTAGTTTTTACCTTTTGTTGGATTAGAACTAGACTGATTTACATAAATGGATCAGTGGTGCTGGAAGAGCACAGCAATTCAGGCAGCATCCGAGGACAGGCAAAATCACCAAGCCCCTCTTGCCTGAAGCTAATCTGCTTCATCAATCATTTAAAAAATCATGTGGGATTTTATTTGCTCTCCCTAAAATCTTCCTACATTAAGACTTCACTCTGATCAGGATAGAATGAAATGTGCTTGCACGAGGAATTGTTTCTGATCAGGGGATAAGATGGAAAGATTTGTTCAGTTTTGAATGTGTATTTTTGTTCCTGGAAATGTTCAGGGAAACCAAGTCACAAGCTCAAGGCCTGCCAAAGCAGCAAGGAAACTTTTACATTTGGTCAGTTAGATAAATCTGATGTAAAACTCTGTATCTATAATGGTGGCTGTAATACTACTAGATTTTGTTAAACTCCATCTGGTTCACTGAATTCCTTTTCTCTAGAAGCAAATCTGCTGTTCTTGCCTGTGTGACCCAGATGTTACTGTGAATTTGGAGTTATGTGTTTAACTCCTAATTACCTCCTAAATGACCTAGCTGGTCATTCAGTTGTTACAAATGGGCTTTTAAAATGAACAGTTGTCATTAACATGGACATTTAACACAACAAAAGCACATCCAGTTCCTCGTTTGGGGGTGGGGGTGGAAAGAAGTCTTTGTCAAAATTTGGAAAGTTGTCGTGTACATCTATCAAGCAACAGCCTAACATAAAAATACTCATGATTTGGAGGTGCCAATGTTTGACTGGAGTGGACAAAGCTTAAAAATCATGACACCAGGTTATAGCCCAACAGATTGATTTAGAAGCACTGGCTTTCAAAGCTTCATCAGGTGGTTGTGGAGCAGAATCATAAAGACACAGAAATTGTAGCAATAGGATTGCAGAGTCATGGAATTTAATATTAAACAAAGTTAGCTTAAGTCTTTCATCTTTTTGGAATGAATATGTTAGTTTCGGTTCCTTCATATGTAAATCCCATAACTTTTTTAAAGCTATCTTGAGAATGTAACTTTAACAACAGGTGCGAGGTTAAAGTCTGTCTGTGTCCTAATGTTCGGTCAGACTGATTCTATTTCTAAAGTGGGATTTACAGAATCTTACATGGATTTATGCAGTTTTTGACCAAGATAAAAAGTAATTCTGGAAGTACAAATTCACCCCACAAATTTTTGTGCGTACAGGGGGGAAAGTTGTGTGTGTGTTTGGCGGGGGGGAGGCAGGGGGTTGTTGTGAGTGTCTGAGAGAATGTGTGTGAATATAATATGGTATAAGTCTGACAGGGTTCGTGTGAGAGTGTGGGGGTGTATGAGAGAGTGTCTGTCTACGTGTGTGCACGCGTGTGGTCAACTGTAGTGTGACATGAACCCAAGGTCCCGGTTGAGGCCATCCCCATGGGTACCGAACCTGGCTATCAGCCTCTGCTCAGCCACTTTGCGTTGTTGCCTGTCCGAAAGTCCATCTTGGAGGATGATCACCCGAAGTTCTGAGGCCGAATGTCCTGAACTGCTGAAGTGTTCCCTGACTGGGAGGGAACACTCCTGGTTGGTGATTGTTGTGTGGTGTCCGTTCATCCATTGGCAAGACCGAGCAGAGGCTATGGCAATGTGCCATGCCTCAGAGCAGAAATCAGAATAGAATTGCTGAGTCATATCTCTTAGTGCCCGAGGAGCAGGAGAATCGACGTTCCGAGCAAAAGTCCTTCATCAGGAATGAGACAAGGAGCCTCCAGGGTGAAGAGAGAAATGAGGGGGGAGGTGGGGCTGGGGAGAAAGTAGCTAAGAGTGCAATAGGTGGATGGAGGTGGGGATGAAGGTGATAGGTCAGAGAGGAAGCAAGAACGGATAGGTTGGAAGGAAGATTGGCAAATAGGATAGGTCACGAGGATGGTGCTGAGCTGGCAGGTTGGAACTGGGGTAAGGTGGGGGTAGGGGAAATGAAACTGGTGAAGTCCACATTAATGCCCTAGGGTTGAAGTGTTCTGAGGCAGAACATGAGGCGTTCTTCCTCCAGGTGATGAGGGAGTATCAGTGGAGGAGGCCCAGAACCTGCATGTCTGCAGCAGAGTGGGAGGGGGATTTGAAATGTTCAGCCATGGAGCAGTGGGGTTGATTGGTGTGGGTGTCCTGGAGATGTTCCCTAAAGTGCTCTGCGAGAAGGCATTCAGTCTCCCCAATGTAAAGAAGACCGCACTGGGAGCAACAGATACAATAAATGTAATTGGTGGATGTGCAGGTGAAACTTTGGACGTGGAAGGCTCCTTTTGGGGCCTTGGATGGAGGTGAAGTGGGAAGTGTGGGTACAGGTTTTGCAGTTCCTGTGGTGGCAGGGGAAGGTGCCAGGAGGGGAGGATGGGTTGTTGGGGGCATGGACCTGACCAGGTAGTCATGGAGAACGGTCTTTTTGGAAAGCGGATAGGGGTAGGGAGGGAAATACATCCCTGGTGGTGGGATCCATTTGTACGTGGCGTAAGTGTCGGAGGATGATGGGGTTTATGCAGAGGTTGGGGTGGAAGGTGAGGATAGGGACTGGGGTGGGTGGGTGGTCTGTCATTGTTGCAGTTGGAGGGGTGGGGTTTGAAGGCGGAGGTGCGGGACGTGGATGAGATGTGTTAGACGGTATCTTCAACCACGTCGGAAGGGAAATTACAGTCTTTAAAGAAGGACGCCATCTGGTGTGTTCTGTGGGGGAATTGGTCCTCGTGGGAGCAGATGTGGAGGAATTGGGAATATGGGATAGCATTTTTTACAGGAGGTCGGGTGGGAAGAGGTGTAACCCTTGGAGTTGGTGGGTTTGAAAAAAAATGTCCATGTTAAGTCAGTCATCATTGATGGAGATAGAGAGGTCCAGGAAGGGGAGTGAGGTGTCAGAGATGGTCCAGGTGAATTTAAGGTTGGGGTGGAATGTGTTGAAGTTGATGAACTGCTCAACTTCCTTGTGGGAGCACGAGGTGGTGCCGATGCAGTCATCATCGTAGTCGAGGAAGAGGTGGGGAGTGGTGCCAGTTTCACCTGGACCATCTCTAACACCTCCCTCCACTTCCTGGACCTCTCCACCTCCGTCAAGAGCAAATTTATTACCTGCTAACCCTGAGAAAAATAATAAAGATACTTGGCTTCCCTGAACATTTCCAGGAACAAAGTTCAGAGGGGATAATGTCCAGTCCAAAGCAAGCTAAAATAACAGACTTAGAGTAATTTGAATGTCCTTAAGGTGCAATGTTTTAACCTAAGACTAAAGATTATTGATTGTTTTATTGAATGTTGTTAGCAGGAGCAAATATTGTAGTTATTTTTAGTGTGCTTAGTTCTGAGCGATTTTCTTTCCTGTCAGTACTGCCAAACTGCATTTTCTTCATCCCAAGAAAAGCGAGAGAACTTTCTCAGTCTGTGTTCAGTTCTGCATTCTTAGTTCCATCTCATGTGGTCTACTAAACAAAACCACCTTTAAATAGAAACTGCTTGTATCTTCTGTATCAACAGAAGTTATTGTCTTCAGGCTGCTAATTGCAGTAAGTTTTCATCATCTTGTGAAGATTCTCATAATGGTGCAAACCAAATGGGAGATGAAGTCCTTTCTCTTGCTTCCTATAGAGACTGACTGATTTCATCGTCTTCAGATAAAATGTTAATTTCAGTTGTGTATTTGTAATTGGTGGGCTTTGTGTGTCTCAAATTAATAATTATATCTATTTCTTTAGATACGGTGATTTCTTTGAAAATTGTTTTGATGTTTGGCTTTAGAGTGAACTGATTTCTGTGCACCACTAATGGACCTTTTGTTTATTTTAGATTGTTTTGTGATCCAGAAAGGTAAATAATGCGATCTTCAAGATTTGTTAGAAATTTCTGGAATGTTTCTCTAAAGCTTAAAGGGCACATCCATAACTCAGTTTGTTTCTTTCAGTTTTTGCTTTCAGTTTTGAGCAGAACTGTTGTGTGTAGTTGGGTGTGCACTGCCCTTTTTAAGAGCGCAGGTTAAGTGACCAAAAAGAGGCAGCCTAAAACTGAATTTGGAGCTGAGAGGATGCATAATGAAGTATTCCCTGTTCAGGTTTACCCTCCATATACCTCGTGTTCTATTTATGAATCACAAACAATAACTGGTGATGAATGGTATGCAGCCCACAAACCATGTGAAAGTATTTTTTAAAAAGTTTGTCAGAGAAAAAACATCACCTGGATTTTGCTTCCACAATTGCGTTTCATTTCAATGTTTAGTGAAGTGGTTGTGAGGAGACTTCGGCAGCAGTTGACTTTAATAAAGAAGAATACGCACCAGGGTGCAGGTCGAGAGTGGCGGTATTCAGGGGACAGACCACAGCCAATGGCTGAAAAGGGAAGTACACCTCTGGAAGCTTGCCAGAGTTGTGGCAGAGCATGCAATGAGGGAATTTGGGATGCAAATGGCTATTCGACTTCAGCTGCTTCAGTGGTAGGAAAACAAAATAGTAGGCTAGTTTGCAGTGAGGGACTTTTGGATGAGAAGAAAGTTAGATTCTTTACACCAAATATTTTAATGCGTACTTAAATGGTGAACATAACTAAGTTATGGATGTGTCCTTTAAGCTTTAGAGAAACATTCCAGAAGTTTCTAACAAATCTTGAAGATCTCATTATTTACCTTTCTGGATCACAAAACAATCTAGAATAAACAATAAGTCCATTAGTGGTGCACAGAAATCAGTTTACTGTAAAGCCAGACCTCAAAACAATTTTCAAAGAAATCACCGCATCTAAAGAAATAGATATAATTATTAATTTGAGACACACCAAGCCCACTAATTACAAATACAAAAACGAGGAATCCACACTGAAATTAATATTTTATCTGAAGACCATGAAATCAGTCAGTCTCTATTTGAAGCAAGAGTGCCTGAGAACAAAATGGTGCAGCTTTAATGAGTACTTTTGGATGTAGACCTTTGATTGCACTGGCCTCCTTAGAATCAGAAAACCACGGAGAAGGCATACTAAGAACTATGTAAAGTGTTGGGAGTGATTTTGCTCCTAAGCCAGTATTAGCAGAACATTTTCGTTTTTAAAAACTGTTACAGCTTGGAGAATCCATTGCCCAATTTGTGGCAGCTTTAGAGGATAGTGGAGCATTGTGAATTTGCAAGGTTCCTCCAATGTGCCTTTGTAGGACCAAGTGGTTTGTGGCTGTACAGCACACAGCCATCCAACGTAAGCTACTAACAAGGAGAGACCTGGATGTCCAGGTAGCTTTTGAAATTGCTACTTTGGAATTGGCCATTAGAGAAGCCATGTGGTTGAATAATGATGCCCAGGTGGATAAAGTAGTAGAAACTCTCTGATACCAATTGTAGAATGCCAGTTGAAATGGCAACAAAGCGTCAACACAGATGTACGCGAGTGAGTTAAATTGACCAAAATTGCTGTGTACAGCTTAAGCAAGAGAAGGGGGTTCTAAAGGAGATAATTCAGAGGATGAGTCATAAGGTACATGCCATCAGCCAGGGAATAAACTGGGATTCAGCCGGGTCTATGGGAGAAACTGAAGACCCAGAGTCAGCAGAGTTTAGGTTAAACATCCTATTTAGTAATTTCGGGACCATTCCACAGTCGAGCAGAAGACAGTAAAGATGGAGTTGGAAATGGGTGCAGCAGTGTCACTGATACCCGAATCAATATTTAGGAAAAAGTTGAAGCCTACCAAGAATATGCTATGGATAAAGACGGAATAAGTAATGTCACTGAAGGGTTATGTGCTGCTAAAAATACATCTAAGGGGCCAATGTGCTGAATTGCCTCTATACGTAGCAAAAGGCGACTGTCATGCATTATTTGGGCACTCTTGGTTACAGAAATTACAGTTAAATTCAAGCATAGTAAATAAGCTGGCGGACTCAAATGAGCCTGCATGAGATTTTGGACAGATATAAAGATACCTTCAAAGCAGCCGTGGGGGAAATGAAAGGAGTACAAATTACACTTCAATTGAAGCACAAGGCTCATCCAAGGCGTGTGAAGCATGTCCAGTACCATATGCCATCTGGCCTAAAGTGAAGGCAAAACTGGGATTGCTGGTGAACCTTAGAGCATTGGCAACAGTAACTGCCAGTTAATAGGCCACTCTAAATATCCCAGTCTTAGAATCAGATGGCATGGTCAGGATTTATGGTGACTTTAAGGTAACAGTGAACCCAGCCCTGTGTGTGGCTCAATATCAGTTTAGCTCAGTTGGCTGGACGATTGTTGTGCGAAGCCAGCAGCGTGGATTCAATTCCATCACTAGCTGAGGTTACCATTGAAGGACTGTCCTTCTCAACTTCTCCTCTCACCTGAGGTATTGGGTTAAATCACCATTAGTTGTCCATCTCTAATGAGAAAACGGCCCAAAGGTCTGGTAAGACTTTGGCAACACGTAGTTTAACTCAGTTCTGTGGACTGGCATGGGGAAAGAAATTCTTCAAAATGGATTTGTCACAGGCTTACTTGCAAATGGTGATTCTGAAGATGCCTCAACTGTTGCTGTTGGTAGTAATACACAGGATTGTTCCGCTACAAGCAGCTTCCTTTTGGCATCGCATTAGCACTGTAGAGGGCCACAGACTAAATTTTGAGTGCGTTGCCAGATGTCTATATCTTGACTATATTTTAATCACAGGATCCTCTGAAGTGAAGCATTTGGGGGAAAACAAACCCTAATATAGTTTGCAGGAGCAGGACCTACAAGTAAAAAAGGGGCAATGTGAGTTTTTTAAAAGACTCCACAGAGGACTGGGACCATGTAGCCTATGGCAGGCGATCACATAAGGCACCCAAGAAGATGAGGCTATCATGAAAGCTTTCAGACCAGAGAATGAGTGAGTGTCAACTGAGATCGTTCTTGGAACTTTTAAATTATCATAATTGCCAAATCATACATGAACTTACCATGCTAAAACTCCTGCATTGTTTGCTGGGAAAAGGGTGGCCATAGAAATTGACCTAGGAATGTGAGAAGGCTTACGAGGAGGTGAAGCGAGCTCTTAAAAAGCTCAGAACTGTTGACTCACCCAAAGTTGCTACTGCAGTAGACGTTCAATGCTGAGCCCAATGGGGTTGATGCTGTACTGTCCCACATATTGCCAATGGAGAGGAAAGGCCCATTGCATTCGCATCAAGGTTACTAATGAAGATGGAGGCGAATAATACCCAAGTGGAAAAGGAAGATTTGGACATCCTGCTCTGTGTTAAGAAGTTCACCCATTCCCTTTATGGCAGGCACTCCATGCTGCGGACAGACTACAGGCTGCTAACCTCCATTTTAGTCTGTATAAGAGAATATTATACAGTTAGCAGCATGCCTGCAGGGATGGACACTGACTCTGTCAGCATACTCATATGAAATCAGATACCAACAATCTGAGAAGCATGGCGATACAGATGTTATGTCAATGTTACCATGACTGGGGAGAAAAGGACATTCCCAACTGAACTGAAAATTATGTACTTTTTCTCAGATAGACGTGGTACCGGTATCAGCAAGTTGGCTGCAACCCTGGTTTTCAGTCTAGTGGTGAACTTGTTCCTGAGAGAGAGAGAACTTGTCATAGAAACTGCCCAGAATTATGCTTTTGCCTGTCGAGGAGTTGGGCATAGTTTATAACAGGCAGGTATTTAATGTGGGGAATGAAGTTGCTATCCCTCTCCTGTTAAACAGAAAGGTGCTGGAACAAGTGCACCATGAGCATTCTGGCATGGTGCAAATCAAAGAAATAGCCAGGAGCAACTTCTGGTGGCAAAAGGTGGACTTCCAGATTGAGCAGAAATGAGATCAGAATTTGGTTTTATTGTCACATATATTGAAGTACAGGAATACATGACTACATTGAAAAGTGCACAAAGTTGCTATTCTTGGTGATTAGAAAAGTAAATTAAAAATGTAGAGAAATAAATTAAGTTCAGCATGGCAATTCTAGAGCAGAGAAGGAAAGAAAAATAATTAAAGCTGGTAAGTGCTCCCTGGGCCTCCTTTCAGCCAAGAATCTGCTGCTGGGCCTCCCCTCAAGGCCAAGGGTTTGCTCTGGTTCAACCTGTCACCACCAATGCTCTCTTAGGGCGGGAGATAAGTAGACAGGACGAAAAGACATGAAAAGAGCGAGGTGGGGGGGGAGGGGAAAGAAATTGGGGGAGCGGAGGAGCTCTGACTTCGGAGTCCTATTCTGCTGCTATCTTGAATAATGCAGTCATGTGAATCCTACGTGTTAGTAGGAAAGGCTTTGCTGTTTTTTGCCCCTTAACTGGTGGGAATGGCCTCAATCACCGTGGCAGAAGATTCACATCAATTCTGCGGTCAGATGTTACTAGTGGTTGTGCATACCCAATTTAAGTGGCCCAAGCTGGCAGTTGTAAAGTTGGTATCAGTGGAAGCACTCACTGACTGGATGAAATATTTCCCAAGTTTGGGAACCTCTAGCAAGTAATGAGTCCATGGTTTGTAGTGCAAGACTCTAAGGATTACCTGGAAAATCAGACGTTCTGTCAGCTCCATATCACCCTGTGACAAATGGCCAGGTGGAGACATTTGTACAAACCTTGAAGCAGGTCTTGAAGGCCACACAAGGGAACAGTTTGTATGGACAGTGAAGCAACAAGTTCCTCAGACTGTTTAAAGAGCATGCCACATGCAGCGACCCAGTGCTCACTTACATCCTTTGATGTTCAACTTGATTTTTACTTCACCACTTCTCTGGTCTCTTCTGGCTGCAGCAAGTAAAACAAGAATATACATGGTCAGATCTTGAGGTCAAGAGTATTCCAAAGAAAGATTGCGTTGGCCCAGAATTATATATCCTGGGGAAAATGAGCAATCACCAAGCTGGGATCCAAACAGGACTGTTTATCATGTATTGGGCAGATGAGGGACAGTCTGGTCTGAGGAAAACATGTGGACAAGCTGGTCACTGCACCTCACCAATGGGAGGGGAATATCACTCCATATTGGACCAGTAGTGTCAATTGAGTCATAGAGCATGGAAATGGATCCTTCGATCCAACTCATCCACACCAACCAGACATCCCAATCTGATCCAGTCCAATTTGCCAGCACTTGGCTCATACTGCTCGGAACCCTTCCAATTCATATAAGGATCCATATGCCTTTTTAAGTGTTATCATTGTACCCACCTCTTCCATCATCTCTGGTATCCCGGGCAAAGTGAGGACTGCAGATGCTGGAAATCCGAGCTTAAAAATGTGTTGCTGGAAAAGGGCAGCAGGTCAGGCAGCATCAGAAGGGCTTATGCCCGAAACGTCGATTCTCCTTCTTCTCTGATGCTGCCTGACCTGCGCTTTTCCAGCACCACATTTTTAAGCTCTGGTATCCCGGGTCATACACTCATCACCTGCGCATAGTAGCTCAGTGGTTAGCACTGCTGCCTCACAGCACCAGGGTCCCAGGTTCGATTCCAGCCTCTGACGACTGTCTGTGTGGAGTTTGCACATTCTCCGTGTCTGCGTGGGTTTCCTCCGGGTACTCCGGTTTCCTCTCGCAATCCAAAGATGTGCAGGCCAGGTGAATTGGTCATGCTGAATTGCCCGCACTGTTAGGTATATTAGTCAGAGGGAAATAGGACTGGGTGGATTACTCTTCAGAGGGTCGGTGTGGACTTGTTGGGCCGAAGGGCCTGTTTCCACACTGTTGGGAATCTAATAAAAAAAAACCTCTGTGTTAAAATGTTACCTTTCAGGTCCTTTTTAAAATCTTTCCCCTCTGAGCTTAAACCTCTACCCTCTAGTTTTAGGCTCCCCCACCCCAGGAAGAAGACCTTTGCTATTCACCCAACTTGCCTCTTGATGTTATCAACCTCTCTAAGGCTTCCCCTTAGCTCCACTTTAGTGGGGGACAAAAAGCCTAGCCTATTCAGCCTCTCCCTTTAACTCAAACCTTCCAGTCCCAGCAACATTCCTTAAATCTTTTCTGCACCCTCTCAAGTTTAATAACATCCTTCCTATGAAGGCCAACCAGAATTGTACAGTAGAACCTCGATTAACCGAGCGAGATGGGCGGGAAGTATTTTGTTTGGATAACCGGAAACTCAAACCGGTAATTTGAGTGCCAGTTATCTGAACATTTCTGTTATCCGGCAATGCACACCATAATGCTGTTTAACAGATAACTGATCTATTGTAAACAAGTGATAATTTGAGTACCCATTATCGAACATTTCTCAGTTATCCAGCAATGCATGTCGTAATGCCGTTTAATTGATAACTGAATGCTGAGTTGCCTAATGCTGTTTTTACGGGACCTTGAGATCTTGTTCGGATAATTGAGGTTCAACTGTATTCTAAGAGTGGCCTCACCAATATCCGATACAACAGTAACATATTGTCCCAGCTCCTGTACTCACTATTCTGACCGATGAAGGCAAGCGGGTCAAGCGCTGCCTTCAACACCCTGTGCCTACCTTTCAAGGGACTATGCACTTATACTCTAGGTCTCTGTTTCGCAACATTTCTCAGGGCCCTACCATTTAACTGTACAAATCTTGCCCTGGTTTGCCGTACCAAAATGGACCACCTCCCATTTATCTAAAATAACTTCCATCTGCCACTCCTTAGTCCATTGGCCCATCTGATCAAGGTCCTGTTGTACTCTGAGGTAACCCTCTTTACTGTCCATTGCACCACCAATTTTGGTGTCACCTGCAAATCTATTGGCCATGCCTCCTATATTCACATCTAGATAATTTATATCTATGATGAAAAGCTGTGGACCCAGCACTGATTCTTGTGGCACACTGCTGTTCACAACCCTCCAGTCTGAAGAGCAGCCCTCTGCCACCGCACTTTGTCTCCTCCCTGCAAACCAATTTTGTATCCAATTGGCTAGTTCCCCGGATCCCATTTGATCTAACATTTACTAATCAATCTACCATGCAGAATTTGAATGCTTTGCTGAAGTCCACATAGACAACACTCTGCCTTCATCAGTTATCTTTGCCTCTTCAAAAAGTCAATGAGACATGAATTCCAATGCACAAAGCTGTGTTGTCTGTTCCTAATTCGTCATTGCCTTTCCAAATGCCTGTAAGACCTTCTCCTCAGAATCCCCTCCAACAACTTACCCACAATTGAGGTAAGGCTCACTCCTACAGTCTTTCTTAAATAATGGCACCATTTTAGCCACCCTCTAGTCTTTTGGCACTTCACCTGTAGCTGTCAGCCATCGACTCAGCAATCACTTCCCTAGCTTCCCAAAAATTCTAGGAAACACCTATCAGGTCCTTGGGATTTATCTACCTTGATGCACTTTAAGACCTCCAGCACCACCTCTTCTGTAATCTGAACTCTTCAAGACATTACTGTTTATTTCCCTAAATTCCCTGGCTTCCATTTCTGTCTTCACAGAAAATACTGATACAAAGTAATTGTTTGCTATTTCACCCATCTCCTGTGCCTCCACACGTAGATGGCTGCGTTGATCTTTTAAAGGACTGTCTTCTCTACCTCATTACTTGTTGAATCTCTTTGGATTCTTCGAGGAGAAAGTGAGGTCTGCAGATGCTGGAGATCAAAGTTGAAACTTTATTGCTGGAACAGCACAGCAGGTCAGGCAGCATCCAGGGAACAATTCTTAAGAGATTCGACGTTTCGGGCACAGGCCCTTCTTCAGGAATGAGCAGAGAGTGTTCAGCAGGAGAAGATAAAAGGTAGGGAGGAGGGGCGTTGGAAATGTGATAGGTGGAAAGAGGTCAAGGTGAGGGTGATAGGTCGGAGTAGGATGGAGGCGGAGAGGTCAAGAAGAAGACTGCAGGTCAGGAAGGCGGTGCCGGGCGGGAAGGATCCGGCTGAGACAAGGTGGGGGGAGGGGGGATGAAAAAACTGGTGAAGTCCAAGTTCATCCCCTGCGGTTGGAGGGTTCCCAGTCGGAAGATAAGACGCTCCTCCTCCGACCGTCGCATTGTTGTGGTTTGGCGGTGGATGAGTCCAATGACCTGCATATCCTCGGTGGAGTGGGAGGGGGAGTTGAAATGCTGTGCTACAGGTTGGTTGGGTTGATTCGTCCGGGTGGCCCAGAGGTGCTCTCTGAATCGCTCCGCAAGTAGGCGGCCTGTCTCCCCAATATAGAGGAGGCCACACCGGCTGCAGCGGATGCAGTAGATGATGTGGGTGGAGGTGCAGGTGAATCTGTGGCGGATATGGAAGTTTCCCTTGGGGCCTTGGAGAGAAGTGAGGGGGGAGGTGTGGGCGCAAATGTTGCACCTCGTGCGGATGAAAGGGAAGGTGCCGGGAGTGGTGGTTGGGTCGGGGGGGGGTGTGGATCTGACAAGGGAGTATCCACCGCATCTCCCCCACTTCCCGCTCCTCCTACTCCGACCTATCACCCTCACCTTGACCTCTTTCCACCTATCACATTTCCAACGCCCCTCCTCCAAGTCCCTCCTCCCTACCTTTTATCTTCTCCTGCTGAACACTCTCTGCTCATTCCTGAAGAAGGGCCTGTGCCCGAAACGTCGAATCTCCTGTTCCCTGGATGCTGCCTGACCTGCTGTGCTGTTCCAGCAATAAAGTTTCTCTTTGGATTCTCCAGACTATTATCCAAAGTTATCTCATGTCCTCTTTTTTTGCTGTCCTGATTTCTGAGCCAGTTGGTTATATGCTGGAGACAACCGTGTCACAGGATAGCAACAGCCAGTCAGAGAGGGGCATACCTGTAGAACAACAGGAGCTTATAGTAGCCTAGGAGACTACACTAGAAAGAGCTCATGAGTTGAGGAGACTGTGTCTTTGAGGAATCGCTATCCCCCAAGAGACTGGTCATGTCAATGTATACTTCAGAATGATCATTTTTTTTTCCATGGAGTGTTACGAATGTAGTTGTGTGCTGCCCCTTTGGATCAGGTGATGGAGTCAGGTGCTAGGTGAGGCAGTCTAAAACCAACTGTGGAGATGAGGACAAAAAGTAAAGTATTCCCAGTACAAATTTATTCTGTCTACCACATGTTCTGTTTATGATTCCACAGTTCCTATTATGCTTGTTCAAAGAACAGGTATAGCATAGAAGTGGGTTGTTTGGCCTAACAACACTGCGCTGACACATGTTGCTTTTCTAAACTAAAAACCTTTTGCCTCTGTACAATCCATATCCCTGTATTCATGTAACTGTCACAATGCCTCTAAACATTGCTATTGTATCCTCTGGTCTGGTAGCTCATTTCAGGTGCTCTCTATGTAAGAAAATAACTTGTCCCTCATATCTCCTTTAAATTTACTGCCTTCTACCTTACACCTATGACCCAGTAATTGACATTTCTGGGACAAAAAATCTGGCTATCTATTCTATCAATGCCCCTCATAATATTCATGATTCGGAGATGCCGGTGTTGGACTGGGGTGTACAAAGTTAAAAATCACACAACACCAGGTTATAGTCCAACAGGTTTAATTGGAAACACACTAGCTTTCAGAGCGATGCTCCTTCATCAGGTGATTGTGATGAATCACCTGATGAAGGAGCGTCGCTCCGAAAGTTAGTGTGCTTCCAATTAAACCTGTTGGACTATAACCTGGTGTTGTGTGATTTTTAACCTCATAATATTGTAAGCTTCTATCAGGACACAGGTTCAAGTGAAGGCAAACCAAGTCTTTCCACACTCTCCTCATTGCTAATACCTTCCAAGCCAGACGGCATCCCAGCGGAACTTTTCTATACTGTTTCCAAAGCTTCCACATCCTTCTGGTTGTATGGCAACCAGAAATGTACTCAATATTTCAAAGATGACCCGGCTAAATTTAGATACAGCTGCAACATGACTTGCCAAACAAAAACTCCTGAAAGAAGTTGTCTTCAGTTCGAATCTAAAGTTTGAAGTCACAAGTGAATCTGTTGAAGTGTCAGATTGGGTTTCTGGTATTTATATGCTAAACTATCGTTATGCTTCGTTTCAATTTATCGTTAAAGTAAAATCTGCAGCATTGTGTACTTGTACTTGTGTTTCAGCAATCAACAATTTCATTAAAGTCAAAACAAATCAAAGCATGATCTATCAAGCCAGGTTACTGTCAGGTTCTGACTTGTCTGGTAATAACGTCAGCTGGGATCATAATATGTGTAATCAAAATTTATATCTCCAAATAACAAATACTTTATCAAGTGGCTGAAAATTGCTTTAGCACATTATGAAGTCAGGACAGATTGTATTAGTTCATATTCTTTGTTTCTATATGGAATTTACTGAGTCTTTCAAATGGCCTTATTTTTAAACTTTGTCCTTTTAAAAAGTTATTTTACTTTTTTCGAAGGGAGCAGGAGACCCAACTGACTGACAAACTATAATGCAAGTCTTAGATCTTGTTATGTATTGGAATGATTCAAAGACCAGACATTAGACAAAAATTATTTATGCTTCATTTCAATTTATAAAGGAGTCTTTTGGGATTAATGAGCTTTTTTTTTGCATCAGTCAAATGAGGTAGTAGAGGTGGTTCTGGGATTTATGATATATATGGCAGAGATCTGATGATTTTGGATAATATTGTTAAGGAACAACTGTAGATGAAGTGGAGGAGAGAACCAAAGTTACTTGTGGGGTACTGTAATTTTGGGAAAATGTAATTACTATTACTACTAGTAGCATTACCATTCACAAAATCTCTGTAGTTAGATCACTAATAAATATGGAGATATAAGTATGCAAGGAACTTTGCATTTTCTTTTAGAGAAGCTGATGAACAGCACAAATGAAGGTAGTTGTTAATTGCAGTCTATAAATCTCTTTGAAAGATACTTGATAACACTGCATGTTTTATAGTGGTTGTGAAATTGTTAAAATCTTGACCCATATGCAAATGTTATAACATAAAAATATACTGTGAAACTTTCCTTGCTTTAGGTTTTTAAAGCAATATGGCAGTTTCTACTGTAGTCAGATTCCAGATTTTGATTCTACTATGAAGGAATACGGTGGAAAAATAAACTTGATCTATTGGTCACCTCCACCCTCGCGATTCCCAGAATGAACATGTCAGACTATTGAAGTCCCAATTTAAAGACTGACGAACTCAGGTTAAAAGAAAGTGCTCATCAGGTTTCTAAACTTATATTGAAATAACTTAGTCAATGGCAAAAAGAAATATGAATTGCTGACTAAACTTTTTATAATTTAAATACTACTACTTAAATTACCCCTTCACAAACAGATGAATATATAAAGACAGCATGAAAATTAAGGGTTGTAAAAGCAAAGAAAACTTGGAAGCACAGTTTGATAGCACTAGTTTGGATCACAGGATTTAATGAGTAGTTTGATTTTAGTTTCTTGTAATTTTTTGATGTCTATAGAAGGTTTTTTTTTGAACACCAGTGTCCACAATGTCATTTGCTGGTTGAGAATTCAATGCCTATGAAAGTGTTTATTCCTTTGTCAACAGAAAATTTCCAGAGAAAAGTAAATGGAAACCAGCTAGCTGTTACTGGAGACTTTTGATGACCCCATTCAATAGAAATGTTTGTTGATGTTTGCTCTATGCAGGCTCGATGTTTTCTGCTACACTGGCCTCACACAAGCCATTGTCATCAGGACAGGAGCTAGTCAAAATGCAGTTGCCAAGCACTTATTTCGGAACCCTTCAGCTCTATTCTGTTTACATTTATTTTCATTATTCAAGGAAAGGGCAGTATTGTATGCAATTCTCAATGTGTCCAGCACATATGGCTTTTAAAATTGCAACTGTCCTTTTACGTAATCTCCTGGATTTAAAGCGTTATCATCTTTCTCAGTCCAAAACCAAACAAAATAAGAAGGTTCTTTACATCATCAGCTAATGTATGAAATGCTGAATAGAAATCTATATGTCACTAACTATTTTGTTAGTATTAGCTGACTTCGATTTATCATCCGTTATTTATAGTCTTAATTAGACTTTTCAGTTGAAACAAATAGTTCAGATTTCTAAAGCAAGAGTTAAATTTATGATGGTGACTTGCACTTATAAAACAGCTTGAATTAATAACTTCTAAAGCATTTTTTCAGAAGGGTAGTAAAAGTAAGGTAAAATTTGACTGAGTCAAAGCAAACAACATTGCAATAGGTAGCCAAAGGCTTGGCAAAAGGACGAGGTTTTAATGAGAATCCTAAACGTGGAGAATGAACTAGAAGTTTCGGTGAAGGAATTTTAATTTAGAGCATGTTTACTGCAACTATCAGCAGTGGATTGGAAGAAGTGAGAAATGGCCAGAATTGAAGGAAAATAAGAACAGAGGAATTTGAACATCAGGATGGGAAGTTTAAATTTGAGCCATTTGATTACAGATATCCAGAGTAACTTGGTGATCCTAGGTGTGATGTGTGAATGGAACATGGTGTGAGTCAAGTTGTAGGTGTAGATATTTGAATAAGCTGACTTTCAGTGGAGGCAGAACCTGAATGGCCATGGAGAATGAAAGTTAGTGGCGATTGACAGTTAATTGTCAGACTTTGTTTAAAGTTTTTAAACAGGCCAAGTTCACTCCACTACTTTCAAAAGAGTAATCATAAGAGAAAACATATCAGATTTAAAATTTAAATAAAGCTTGCAGTTAACTGTCAATAATCATTCGTTGTTGCTTTCTCCAAAGCAACACCACCCCTGAGTTCCTCCACCAATCAATTAGCTCACTCAAGCAGAACAAAATTTTTATCATCTTGAATTGATATTGAAATTATCCTGAAGAGTGCAAGCTCAAAACCTTCAATAAAATGTGTTTTCTTAGCAATGCTCATTCTGTATTACCAAACGACTGTTTATTGCATCAGGATTGACTAAGTTTTAATAAAAATAGCAATAATTGGCTTTGTTGAGCAACCAGTTGAAAAGCTTTTTTAATTGAAAAGCTGGTAGAGATAAGGTAGTTAATTAGCCACTCTGGTAACTAGGAAACACATTTTTATTTATTGTTGTGATCTGTGGATTAGAGAAATGCTGCACTCCTCCAGTCTCGCTTAAAACAATATTAATAATATTGTTGTATCTGTCTAAGCTATGTAGAAACCTTAGAATCTTTTCGGTACACAATTTGGTCCATTTGAGTCCGCATCAACTCTCCAAAGAGCATTCCACGCAAACCCACTCCTATAACCTCACATTGGACTTTTACCATGGCTAGCCCACCTAACCTGCATATCCCTGGACACTATTGGCCAATTTTAGCATGGCCAGTCTACTCAAGCTGTACTCTTCAGACTATGGGATGAAATGGAAGCACCTGGAAGGAAAAAAACCTGCAGGCGTGAGGAGAATGTGCAAGCTCCACACAATTGCCCAAGGCTGGATTTGGACCTGCAACCCTGTTTCTGTGAGGCAGCGGTGCTAACCACCGTGCAATCTTTAATATTCTTCACTGATATCTTGAATTTTGTAGCTAATGCACAATTATTTGTCTGTTCTCCAGTCTTAACCAGTTCAAGGGTGAACTGGGCTGTATATTTGCTGTTTATTCTTGATATTGTCTTGGTATTGGGGGATGGTCTAATGAGTATGGTCCTGTAAAGCTCTTGGAAGTGTGCAAGTTACCTATCGTTGTTTATAAGCGTTGGATAATCTGGCAGTCCCATTAATTGATTTTATTAAAGAAAATAAATTATGAAGGACAGGACGTTAGACAAATTGTTTAGCAATAATACAAGAATTGAATGATTTTTAGTGGTGGGTGAATTTTGTTTTGTTTTGATAAGGATAATCCAAGGTGGAGGGTGGGAAAAATTGTGGCTGTAAAGGCTGCTCTTTTTGAGGTATTTTAGGTGTTGGAGCTGATTTCTTTAAATTCCAGGAACTGTAATTACTGTTTTATAAGCTGTTGCATTTTTTTGGAACTTTGGGGTAAAAAAGATCAAAACACGGACATTTTAAGTAGGAGGAAAAGAGTCAAAGAGACCACATGGTCAAAAAGAGAGAGAGAGAAAGAAAGAAAGAAACCTACACCGCTGTCTGACTCAGCACTGAATCTATGTATTTACTGCTTTTTCGGTTTGAGTTCGAGTATTTCTGCACATCGGAGTGCGTCTAAGAAAAGTTAACAAACAGCGAAAATCATAGCTGACCTTGAGGAACCTCTCTGGAATGTTCACAGCACGGGAACAGATAAGTACATGGTTTTTAAGTGTAACCTGGCTGATTTTTGTTTGGTAGATCTGCAGTAGTGAACAGAGTGGGATCTTTTTGGTTATGTTTTATTGAGATCTGTCCCTTGATTAAAATTGAAAAATATAAAACATAGGTACTAAGTTAGCCTAGAGCTGTGTTTTCTTTTTTAAGAACAGTAAGAGTGTGCTATTTTCTGGGTCTGTAGATTGAGGTGCAAAGATGGCCTTTAGTAGAGTGATATGCTCTTCCTGTTGGGTGTGGGAGATTAGGGAGAGTTTCCATGTTACTGATGATTATGTCTGCAATAAGTGTCTTTGGTTGCAAATCCTGTCAGATTACATGGATTGGTTGGAGTGGCATTTAGGCTAGGAGGAGTTTTCAGGGGCTCTGGCATGTGATGGATGATAGTTATAGGAAGGGAGAAAAATGACTGGCTGACTGACAGATACAGGTTGAAACTTTATTGCTGGAACAGCACAGCAGGTCAGGCAGCATCCAGGGAACAGGAGATTCGACGTTTCGGGCACAGGCCCTTCTTCAGGAATGATTCCTGAAGAAGGGCCTGTGCCCGAAACGTCGAATCTCCTGTTCCCTGGATGCTGCCTGACCTGCTGTGCTGTTCCAGCAATAAAGTTTCAACTTTGATCTCCAGCATCTGCAGACTCACTTTCTCCCTGACTGACAGATACAGTCAGGTAGATAGCTTACCTCTGGGAAAGATAGGAGAAGGGAGGCAGGTAGCACAAGACTATCCTGTGGCTATCCTCATCTCAGACAAGTATGCTGTTTTGGAAAATGTAGTGGGTGGTGGACTCTTATGGGGAAGTAGCACAACAGCCAAGTTTCTGACATCGAGACTAGCTCTAATGTAACAAGGGGTACATTAAGTTCCAAGTGAATGATTGTGATAGGGGACTGTCTAGTCAGAGGCCTAGACAGACGATTTTGCAGCTGACAGTGAGAAATCAAAATGGTGTGGTGCTAGGATCAAGCATTCTTCTGAGAAAGTGCAGAATATCCTGAAAAAGGAGTGGGACAAGCAGGAGGTTGTTGCACATGTCGAAACTAACAACATAGGAAGGAAAAAGGGTGAGATTCTGAAGGGAGAATATAGGAAGTTAGGCAGGAATTTTAAGAAGTACTTCTTAGAAGGTAGTATCTGGATTACTCCTGGTGCCACGAGTTTGAGGGTAGGAATAGGACAATAGAGCAGATGAATGTGTGGCTGAAAGGCTAGTGCAGGGGATAAGGATTCACATTTTTGGATCATTGGAATCTCTTCTGGGGTAGAAATGACCTGTATAAGAAGGACTTTGTTTGGTTCTTTTCCTTGAGATTCTTACAGACTTGATGCAACTGCAGATGCCAACTTCTGTGAACAACCAAAATTTTTTTGAAGCACAGTACAGGCTTTCTGGAGAAACCCTTCAACACACTTTTTGCCATGCTTGCAAAGCCGTGTCAGGGATCTCTCCCTGAACAAAGGAAACATCACCTCCTTTCAACAAAGTTTTTTTACATCACAGTCAGTATTGCTCACAAGGCAACCCCCCCTCTCTTCTCCCCGCAACCACCCCCCCAGTCAATCCCCCACAGTCGCATGCCATTCAAGACACAATGCAGTGACCTGATCATCTCCAGAAACATTGTAATATAAATCATTCATTAATGGCCAAATCTGTTGTGAATTATCTCCTAACTACAATGAGTAATCAATGGTCTTATTGATTTCTGAATAGGGGATGATAATATAATTCTTTTACTTTGAATAACTAGGAAATGGCCATGCAAACGGCTCTGAATGACAAGGGATAGGAATGTAAATTCCTTATTCTACCTGTAAGCCCGTCCTAGCCTGCAGGTCAACAGAGCAAATTAACCTTTTATCATATTCTTTTCTTTGATCATTCCATGGTAACCACCGAAGATGCACTACCAGCTTATTCATATGAATCTGACCGCCAGTATTTAAGCAAATTATTGAAACACAGCATACAATGATTATAACAACAAAAATTCCTAGTCCATGCAGTAGATAGGATTCCCCCCCCCCCCCATGTAGGAAAAGTGTTCATCAGTAAAATTATTAAATTCACAGTCCTTAGTGACCACTCCACCCTGTCCAAATTGAGTGGAAATGAGCCAGTTATCCAAAATCTCCTTCAGTAAACTCCAACCTGAAAACAAAATTCAGTCTGTCCTTGCACACCATTCCATGGAGAAATCTGAATCCTTGGATAAGGGCAGTTGAATATTTAACAAAACTGATGAGACTTCCATCCTTGGCAGAGATGCTTCAGATGGAGGATACCAGTGCTTCTGAGTGTGAATGCTGCAGCTGCAGCAGCTGGGTAGGTGAACGCAGCATTCTTTGCTTCTGCTCCCTCTCTGCTGTCAAATGTAATAAAGCCAACTGGATATTTTGATGTTAGTTTGATCAATGAACCTTCATATCCCTTTAAGTGATCGAAAGACAAGGTAAAACTCGTGTGGTTTAATATCCATAGGAAGGCCACTGACAAAAAGCTTACAGACCTCCTCTTCACCGTTGTTAGCTTCTTCACTGTTCGTGCTCATGACCAGGGAGCTGTTTGAGTCAGTTTGATCAGATTGTGGAGGGGCGGGCAGTGGTCCAAAGGCATGCTTTACCTGTGAATGGAGAAACTCTAGACAGGATGTTTCACTATTTATGTCATTATCAAGTTTTATACAATCCATAAACTCTTAAATTATACTGCCTAAACAATTCACTCACTTATAAACAACAATCAGTGGTCCTAAAATCAAATCCTTGGGGGACCCCATTCATGTTCAAAAATTATTTTCCTTTAACAAATTAATACTTGGCTAATGTGAAAGCTGCCAGGAAAAGTATTTCAAAAATCTGGAACATCAAGAAAACAAAATGTTTCCTGTGCTTTAGCCATTGAAAGAGGCAGTTTCGGTTCAGATTTAAATCTCAAATATTCATGGGAAACATGTAGAAGATATCAAAATATGTTCTCCAAATGAAAACTCTGCAATTTGTATTAAAGCAAACAATAACCCACTGCCACATAGATACATATTAAATCTAACTTTAGACATAATTCAAAGGCCTGACATTAATGACAATAATGGTCCTATAACTTTTTTGAAGTTTCATGATCGATGTTTTTAATTAGACTGTGTAGTTGCTGACAAACTGACATTGTAAATTTAACTTCCCAAATAAAACAGTCAGAATTAGTGGTTACAGACCAGTAATTGTACAACTTTGGTAGAAATCAGCATTCTTTGAATTTGCAATATGAAGGGAGCCAATGAAGTCTTGACAATTAACTGAAACAACTCTGCCTTAAATTCTAATATTCTCTAAAATCTTAACAAAACATCAACATTAAAATACACTTTTTTTTTGTGAATATCTGCATTTCTTAAAAAAAAGCAAAGATATTTTAATACAACACTCTCATCTGGCCAAAGCATGACCACTGACACAATTGTTTTTTTGAAACCGGTATTGTAGAATTTCAAACAAATCGGGGGCTCAAGGTCCTCAATCAATTTGTTTTAATGATAGCTGAAAATGAAAGCATGCCTTTGGACCACTGCTCACCCCTCCACAATCTGATCAAACTGACTCAAACAGCTTCCTGGTCATGAGCACGAACAGTGCAGCAGGTCAGGCAGCATCCAGGGAACAGGAGAATCGACGTTTCGGGCATAAGCCCTTCTTCAGGAATGTTTTAATGATACATGGTTGATTATTGTACAACATTACATCCTTTTAAAATTAATGTAAAAACAAAATCCACCCCACTACATAGCCCACAAAGCACACTGAACAGAGATCCCAATTCAAACAAGGCAAAACAGTCACTTAAAAGGATTTTGGGTTTCACCCCCACACTCCCTATGAAATAAAACCAGTTCCCTGTAATTACAAATATTCTGCCAATTCACTCCTTATCCCCTAAAGACAATCCTGTTGTCTCAGGTCATCATTCTTCTTGGGTTTTAAAAAATGCTGGAAGTCTTTAGCATGGCTTTCCCTTACATTTTTCAACAGTTTCAACCCTTGCAAGGAGACTGGTGTTCTAAGCATCTTCAAATTTTGACCATACACTGTGAGCACAGACAATTAAAACTTAAACCAGCAAAGAGGTATCATTTAATATTTCAGTAACAAATCTGGGTTTTGATTGACCCCTTATGTCTTAATCATCAATCTTTTTCCATGTCTACTGTCAAATAATAATAGTTTATTGTTTAAGCTACAATACCAAAGCTCATCAAGAGTTCTGACTAGACTTATGCAAATAAGACTGTTGCATTTGAAACCTATAATAGGAATGCTTGTCCCACTTTTAAAGTCTCACCTTCCTAACTTATCTGTATATACTAGTCTATTGTCTTCAGTGTCCACACTCACTCGGTCCTAACCTTCATGTGGGAGAATTTGCCCTCTTAACAACCAGTCTAGGGCAAGGTGATAGAGTTGTTTTTTTTTTATCTTATATTCTATGTTCAGGGCCTCAAACTTAGTCCAGTGCCTTCAGTCTCCACATCCACCTCAGGGTCCCGACCTTCGCATGGGAGTCTCCCCTCTTAACAACTGGTCTAAGGCAGGGTGATAGAGACAGACACGGGTAATTATATTTTCTTTTTTGCACTATGCTCTGGAGCCTCAAACCTTACCACTAGAGGACTCTAACCTCCTTTTTCCCCAGGGGCACTTTAACCTCCCTTCCCAGTAACTTATGATGCTGAAAGCAAACTCATTGACGTGGAAATGTGTAAGTTACCTCACAGATTCTGTTACCATAGAGTCTTAGGAGATGAAGGGTAGACTGAATGGTAGGTTAAGGAGAAATCAAGGTAAATATTACCTTTGTGAGTCCATCCGTCTCACGTAACCGGTACTCAGACGATCACTTATTCAGTCTATCCAGAAGCTCCGTGTTTGTTGGATTCCCACTGCTGCCGCCAAATGTTAGAATCTCTTTCTGAGATTCTTACACATTTGATGCAACTGCAGACGTCAACTTTGTGAACAACCAAAATTTTATGAAGCACAGTGCAGTACAAGCTTTCTGGAGAAAGCCTTTGACGCACTTTGCCATGCTTGCAAAGCCATGGTAGGGATCTCTCCCTGATCAAAGGAAATAATCTTTCCTTTTATACAAAATCTTTACATCACGGTCAGTAATGCCCACAAGACAACTCCAGAGTCACGTGCCACTCAAGACACAATGCAGTGACCTGATCATCTCCAGAAACAATGTAATGTAAAACCTGTTGTGAATTGTCTCTTAACTGCAGGGAGTAGTCAGAATATTTAACTGCAAAGGCCTTATTGATTTCTGAGTAGGGGATGATAATGTAATTCTTTTATTTTGAATAACTAGGAAATGGCCATGCAAATGGCTCTGAATGGCAAGGGATAGGAATGTAAATTCCTTACATTCTACCTGTAAGATAAAGATATCCTAGCCTCGGGATATCCAATTTCCTGCAGGTCGGCAGAGCAAATTAACCCTTTAATATCACAGATGGATTGCATCTGAATTGGAAGGGAGACTAATATGCTGGCAAGGAGATTTGCCAGAGCTGCTCAGGATTTAAACTAGTAAGGTGGAGGGGGAGCTGGGACCCAGGGTTATAGTGAGGAAAGAGATCAGCCTGAGACTGGTGCAGTTGGGAAAAGCAGGAAGTCAAACCATCAGGGTAGGTAGGAACAAGTAGAAAACAAGGCAGGACTGGTGTTAAGTGACTTACATTTATTTCAATGTAAGAAGCCTAACAGGGAAGGCAGATGAACTCCGGGCATAGTAAGGTACATGGAACTGGGATATCATAGCAAATACAGAGATGTGGCTCAGTGATGGACAGGATTGGCAACTGTAATGTTCTGTTATACAAATGCTAAAGGAAAGATCGAAGTGAGGAGGGGGGTGCAAGAGGAGGGGAAGTTTTTGATAAGGGATAACATTATGGCTGTAGTTAGGGAAAATATTCCCGGGAGTGCATCATGGGAAGTTATTTGGGTGGAACTGAGAAATAAGGAAAGGATGATGACCTTATTGGGATTGTACTTTTAGACCCCTCCAATAGTCAGTGGGAAATTGAGAAACAAACTTGTAAGGAGAACTCAGTTATCTGTAAGAATAATAGGGTGTTAATGGTAGGGGATTTTAACTTTCCAAACATAGACCAGGATTGCCATAGTGTAAAGGGTTTAGATGGAGAGCAGTTAAAGTGTGAACAGGACATTTTCTGATTCAGTATATGGATGGACCTACTAGAGAAGGTGCAAAGCTTGGGAAATAAGACAGTGTCAGAGGTGTCAGTTGGGGAGTACTTTGGGGCTAGTGACTATAATTCTGTTGTTTTAAAATACTGATGGAAAAGGATAGACCAGATCTAACAATTGAAGTTCTAAATCGGAGGGGGGCCAATTTTGATGGTATTAGGTAAGAACTTTCAAAAGCTAATTGAGCACAGATGTTTGCAGATAAGGGGACGGCTGGAAAATGGGAAGCCTTCAGAAATGAGATAACAGGAGTCCAGAGGCAGTATGTTCCTGTTAGGGTGAAAGGCAAGGTTGATAGGTGTAGGGAATGCTGAAGGACTAGAGAAATTGAGGGTTTGGTTAAGAAAAAGAAGGAAGCCTATGTCAGGACAGTTGAGATCGAGTCAATCCTTAGAGTACAAGGGCAGTAGGAATATACTCGAGGGAAATCAGGGAAGGCAAAAAGAGGATATGAGATAGCTTTGGCAAATAAGGTTAAGGAGAAACCAAAGGGATTTTATAAATTCCTTAAAGACAAAAGGGTAAGTAGGGAGAGAATAGGACCCCTCAAAGATCAGCAAGGCAACCTATGTGTGGAGCCATAGGAGATGGGGGAGATACTAAATGAGAATTTTGCATCATTGTTTACTGTGGAGAAGGACATGGAAGGACGTGGGCGGCACGGTGGCACAGTGGTTAGCACTGCTACCTTGCCGAAGGGCCTGTTTCCACACTGTAAGTAATCTAATCTAATCTAATCTAATCTAATATGGAATCTGACGAAATAGATGGTGACAGCTTGAAAAATATCCATATTACAGAGGAGGAAGTGCTGGATGTCTTAACGCATAAAGATGGATAAATCCCCAGGACCTGATCGGGGTATCCTAAAAAGCTGGGAATTTTGGAAAGCGGTTGCTGAACCCCTTGCTGAGATATTTGTATCATTTGATAGTCACAGGTGAGGTGCCAGAACACTGGAGGTTGGCTAAAGTGGTGCCGCTGTTTAAGAAAGCTGATAAGGAAAGGCCAGGGAACTATAGACCAGTGAGCCTGACATCAATGATTGGTGAGTTTTGGCGGGAATCCTGAGGGACAGGATTGACACCTATTTTAATAGGCAAGGACTGATTAGGGATAGTCAATATTATTTTCTGCATGGGAAATCATGTTTCATTAACTTGATTGAGTGAGTGTTTTTGAAGTAGTAACAAAGAGCAGTAGCATGATCTATGTGGACTTCAGTAAGGCATTCGACAAGGTTCCCCATGGGAGACTGGTTAGCAAGATTAGATCACATGGAAAACAGGAAGAATTAGCTGTTTGGATGCAGAACTGGCTCAAAGGTAGAAGACAGGGTGGTGGTGCAGGGTTTCTTTTTAGACTAGAGTGGAGGCCTGTGATCAGTGGTGTGCCACAAGGATCAGTGCTGGGTCCACTGCTCTTCGTCATTTACATAAATAATCTGGCTGTGAACGTAGGTGGTATAGCTAGTAAGTTTGCAGATGTTGCCAAAATTGGAGGTGTATTGGGTGGTGAAGAAGGTTACTTCAGATTACAAGGTGGACCTTTGGGCTGAGGAGTGGCAGATAGAGTTTAATTTAGATAAGTGAGGTGTTGCATTTTGGAAAGGCAAATCAGGGCAGGACTTATACACCTTAATGGTAAGGCCCTAGGGAGTGTTCTTGAACAGAGACCCTGGAGTGCAGGTTTGTGGTTCTTTTGAAAGTAGAGTCACAGGTAGACAGGATCGTGAAGAAGGCATTCGGTATGCTTTCCTTTACTGGTCAGAGCACTGACTATAGGAGTTGGGAAGTCATGTTGCAGCTTTACAGGACGTTGATTAGGCCACTTTCAGAATATTGTGTGCAAATCTGGGTCTCCCTGAATTAGGAACGATTTTGTGTATCTTGAAAGGGTTCAAAAAAGACGTAAGGATGCTGCAGATTTGGAGGGTCAGAGTATAGGGAGAAGCTGATGTACCTTGAGTGTTGGAAGCTGAGGGTTGACTTTATAGAGGTTTATAAAATCATGAGATGTAAATAGGTCTTTTCCCTGGGATGGCAGAGTCCAGAACTAGAGGCTATAAGGTTTAGGGGGAGAGGGCAAAGATTTAAAAGGGACCTAAGAGGCAACCTTTGCATGCAGAAGATGGTGTGTGTATGGAATGAGCAGCCAGAGGAAGTGGTAGAGGCTGGGGCAATTACAGTATTTAAAATGCATGTGGATGGGCATTTGAATAGGAAGGGTTTAGAGGGATATGGGCCTAGTGCTGGCAAATTGGACTAGATTTATTTAGGATATCTGGTCAGCGTGGACGAGTTAGACCGAAAGGTCTGTTTCACTGCTGCACATCTCTATGACTGTATACCTTCACTAAAGTGAGAAAAATTACCTATGATGAAGCACATGGAAATGTTAACAAAATGTTTAACAACTTCCACATGAAAGTATTTTAAATAAACCTAAAGGCACAAAAATCAAGATTGGATAAGGAGAGTTTGTCAATCGGTTCTGAAAAGTATCATTTTAGATTCGCTGAGATGAGCATACTAAGGATCATCTGCTGGGATTGGTGCTGCACTCCCTGTTGCTTTAAATCCGCACTAATGACCTTGATACCAAAGCTAACTGCAAGATTGCCACGTTTGCTTATTGTTCTCCTTATCTGGGCCCAGTGATAGAAGATGTTGCAAGTCATTTACAAAAAGATTGACATTAGTTATAACTGGATAGCTGCATGAGCATAAGTTCTTTTTCTCATATTAAATCAGAGCTAATGACTGGTTTGCTTTCCACATGGCCTTTTATAGTTGTCAAATCAAATTCAATGTTGTAAATTATTGACTGTAGTCAGAGAAATATGGGCTGACGGATTCTCCTCTTTGCTTTGATGAGTAGTTCATCGAGGTTAGTGTCAATTGTTATGTGATGTGAAGCTAAATCTTGACTTGCAGAGCCACTTGCAGATAATACATAGGTGATAACTTGAGCGCGAAGATGGTGAGGATCAAGACTTTAAGCTGTACTGTGTCATGTATTGACTGAGGAGCATCGAATCCCTACAGTGCAGGAAGATGCCATTTGGCCCATCAAGTCTGCACCGACCCTTCAAAGAGCATCTCACCTTGACCCAGTCCATCCGTGTAACTCCACTTGAGGGTTTTACCAGGGCTAGCCAATCTTACCTGCATATCCCTGCACACTACAGGGCAGGTTTTAGCATGGCCAATCCACCTAACCTGCATATCTTTGGGATTGAGGGAGGAAACCAGAGCACCCTGAGGAAGCCCACAGAGACATGGGCACAACATGCAAAGTCCACCCAGACAGTTGCCCAAGGCTTGAATGAAACCCAGGCTCCTGTCACAGTGAGGTAACAGTAGCAGTGCTAAACATAGTGCCCAACGCTGCCCTGATTCTGTTCTCCTGTAATGTTGAAATTACTTTGTGTTCAGGGTTGTTTATTACCAAGTCATGAATCCATCTTGCAGGCTCTGCGCTTTGATTTCGGAAGGCCTTTTACAGGCAGTTCCCCATTGCAAATGGGTTCTATTCTTGAGTCTGTTGACAAGTCAGGGTGTCACTAGTTGGAACACAATGCAGGATAATAGAAAATAGCTATTCATAAAAACAAGGACACGTTCTATGTAGGATCTTTAAAATGAATATAAACAGACCATTCGGTCCAACCCGATCATGCCGACCAGATGTCCCAACCCAATCTAGTCCCACCTGACAGCACCCGGCCCATATCCCTCCAAACCCTTCCTATTCATATACCCATCCAAATGCCTCTTAAATATTGCAATTGTACCAGCCTCCACCACATCCTCTGGCAACTGATTCCATACACGTACCACCCTCTGCGTGAAAAAGTTGCTCCTTAGGTCTCTCTTACATCTTTCCCCCTCACCCTAAACCTATGCCCTGTAGTTCTGGACTCCCTGACCCCAGGAAAAGACTTTGTCTATCATATTGTTGTAAGAATGCTGAACTACTTGTATTTAATAGGTGTGATTGATGATTTCATCATACTATGTGGTGGTGTTGGGCAGGATGCTCTCAAACTAGTAGAATCTCTGAACTGAATTAAGGTTGTGTATTAAACTAATAAGTTTTGTGTTAGAATGGCATAATTATTGCCAGCAAAAAACAGGAAAAGGTAACATGATATTAGTAGAGAGTCAATAAGATTAACAAGTGCATTGCTCAAAGATTGTGGGAGAAAAGGGTTTAAATTCTTGGGACGTTGGCATCAGTACTGGGGAAGGAGGGAACTGTTTCAATGGGACATGCTTCACTTGAATAATGCTGGAACTAGAATTGTATAATTAAGGCTGTGGATAGGGCTTTAAACTAAATAGCTGAGGGTTGCATTCAAGTTGGGAGAAAAATTATTGAAAAGGTAATTGGGTAGGGCGAGCAGGGGACTCAACAGAAGTTAGTTTCCAGAATAAGTAATAGGGCAGAGTATGGAAAGGGTCAGGCATTTAACTTCAGGCATAGCAGATACGGGGACAACCATGAGAAGGGGGCAGTCAACTCAGAACTGTGTTGTACTTAAATGTGTGCAGTAGAGAAGGTAATTGAGTTTGTGACTTAGATTGAAATTGGTAGGGATGATTTTGTGGCTGTAACAGTGACGTGGCTGCCAAGGGATCTGGCCTTGGAATTCCATATTCAAGATGGGCTCGGGAGCCTAATATTTCTTAATAAGAAATGAAATTAAATTGATAGTAATAAGTGATATAGAATGAGAAGGTGCAGAATATTTGTGGGTAGGTTTGAGGAACTGCAAAGGAAAGAATACCTTATGGGAGTTGTGTACAGGCCTCCTAGTAGTAGTCAAGATGTGGGGAAGAAAATAAATCAGGAGATAGCAAAGGCATACAAGAAAGGCACTACTACAGTAATCTTGAGGGATTTCAATATGCAGGTGGACTTGGAAAATCAGGTTGATAATGGATCTGAAGAAAAGGAATTTGTGGAATGTCTAGAAGAATTTTTTTTTGGGATCAGCTTTTGGTAGAGCACACTAAGGAATGGGCAGTTTTGGATTTAGTAATGAGACAAACGTGGTGGGGAGCTGAAGGTGAAGGAAGCCCTATGGGACAGTGACCATATAATAGAATTCACCTTGCAGTTTAAGAGGCAGAAGAAGTAGTCAGATATAATGGTATTACAATTGAGTAAAGATTCCTACAAAGACATGAGGGAGATGATGGCTGGAAGGGGAGTCTAGTAGTGAAGACAGTGAGTAACAATGGCAGGAATTTCTGGTAGCAATTCTGAAGGCATGAAAAGCTAACAATGTGTTGAAGATTAGTGGTAAGCCAGAAAATTGGGAACTCTTTAAAAATCAGCAGAGGATGTCTAAAAATGTCTGCAAGGGGAGTGAAGCTGAAATATGAGAGTAAGCTAGCTAGTAATATAAAAGAAGATTGCAAGAGGTTTTTAAAGATATGTATAAGGTAAGAGAGAGGTTGGTGTGTATATGGAATCACTGAAAAACAAGGTTGAAGAATCCTTAGAGGAGTATACTTAAGAGGGAAAGTAGGAGGGAAAATGGGGACATGAGGTAGCTTTGGCACATAGAATTAAGGAGAATCCCAAAAGGTTTTACAAATATATTAAGGATAAAAGGGTAACTATGGAGAGAATAGGGCCCCTCAAAGATCAGCAAGGCGGCCTTTGTGTGGAGCCACAGAAAATGGGGGAGATACTAAATGAATATTTTGCATCAGTATTTACTGTGGAAAAGGATATGGAAGATATAGACTGTAGGGAAATAGATGGTGACATCTTGCAAAATGTCCAGATTACAGAGAAGTGCTGGATGTCTTAAAATCGTTAAAGGTGGATAAATCCCCAGGACCTGAACGCTGTGGGAAGCTAGAGAGGTGATTGCTGGGCCTCTTGCTGAGATATTTGTATCATCGATAGTCACAGATGA
>NC_057721.1:39952710-39969477 GCF_004010195.1 Chiloscyllium plagiosum | reverse complement strand
GTGGAGGCTGGTACAATTGCAACATTTAAGAGGCATTTGGATGGGTATATGAATAGGAAGGGTTTGGAGGGATATGGGCCAGGTGCTGTCAGGTAGGACTAGATTGGATTAGGATATCTGGTCAGCATGGACAGGTTGGACCGAAGGGTCTGTTTCCATGCTGTACATCTCTATAACTCCAAGTAGTAATGGGGAGTAAAGAATTGGCAGAGGAACTGAACAGGTGCTTTGCATCAGATTTTACTGTGGAGGATGCCAGCAATATACCAGAACTCCGAGAGTTGGGGAGTAGAGGTGAGTGTAGTAGCTATCACTAAGGGAAAAAATGCGGGAAGCTGAAATGTCTGAAAGTGGAAGAATTGCCTGGATTGGCTGAACTATATTTCAGAGATTTTAAGGTGGCTGCTGAGGTGATAGTAGAGTCATTGGTGGTGACCTTTCGAGTTGAAGATCCCAGAGGACTGGAAAATGGCAAATATAAATTTTAAGAATGGTGGGAGGCAGACTGCAGGAAACTATAGACTGGTTAGCCTGATGTCGGTCATGAGTAAGATTTGAGTCTATTCTTAAAGACGAGATTACACAGTACTTGGAAGTGCATGGTAAAATAAGGCGGAGTCAGGACAGCTTCATCAAGAGGAGGTCAAGCCCAACAAATCTATTAGAATTCTTTGAGGAGGTAATAAGCAAGGGCGGGGGGAGAATTGATTTGAAATTTACAAAATGCTGATAGGCCTGGATAGAGGGGACCTAGAGAAGATGTTTCTGCTAAAAGGGCACTGTCTCTGTGGTACTGGGTCCACTGCTTTTTGTCATTTTACATAAATGATTCAGATGTGAACATAGGTATAGTTAGTAAGTTTGCAGATGACACCAAAATTACAGGTGTAGTGGCGAACCAAGAAGGTTACCTCAGAGTATAATGGGACCTTAATCAAATCGGCCATTGGACTGAGGGGTGGCAGATGGACTTTGATTAAGATAAATGCGAGGTGCTGCATTTTGGAAAGGCAAATCAGAGCAGCACTTGTACACTTAATGGTAAGATTCTGGGGAATGATGCTGAACAAAGAGACCTTGGAGTACAGGTTCATAGTTCCTTGAAAGTAGAGTCTCACATAGGTAAGATAGTGAAGAAGGCATTTGGTATGCTTTCCTTTATTGGTCAGAGCATTGACTATAGGAGTTAGGAGGCCATGTTGTGGCTGTACAGGACATTAGTTAGGCCACCTTTTGGAATATTGTGTGCTGTTCTCGCCTCCCCCTATTGGAAGGATGTTGTGAAACTTGAAAGGGTTCAGAAAAGATTTACAAGGATGTTGCCAGGGTTGGAGATTTTGAGCTACAAGGAGAGGCTGAATAGGCTGGAGCATCAGAGACTGAGGGATGACCTTATAGAGGTTTACAAAATCATGAGCATGGATAGAGTAAATAGACAGGGTCTTGTCCCTGGGATGGGGGAGTCCAGAACTAGAGGGCATAAGGTTTAAGGTGAGGGGGAAAAAAATCTTTCTTCAGAGAGTGGTGCATGTATGGAATGAGCTGCCAAAGGAAGTGGTGGTACAATTACAGCATTTAAAAGGCACGTGGATGGGTATATGAATAGGAAGGGTTTAGAGGGATATGGAGTCCAAGTGCTGACAAATGGGACTAGTTTAAGTTAGGATATCTGGTTGGCATGGACGAGTTGGACGAAAGAGTCTATTTCTGTGCTGTACATCTCTTTGACTCTGATTCTTTAAAGGGTCATCCCTTCAGATCTGAGATGAGGTGGAATTTCTTCAGTCAGAGTGGTGACTCTGGAATTCATTACACCACAGCGTTTTGGAGTGTATTTAAGAAAGAGGTTCTTGATTTTAATAAGGGAATCAAAGATTATGAGGAGAAGGCAGGATATTGGAGTTGAGAAACATATCAGCCACTATAGAATGGCAGAACAGACCCATTGGACTAAATGGCCTAATTCTGCTCCTATGTCTTATGGTCTTAAATCAGTTTCTTACATAACCACCTGATTTAGCAATCGGAAATAGGTACTGTTACGATTAACCTGAAATTTTTTTTGGACTGTTTGTAATAGCTAGCGTAGAGACTACACTGTTACAGCTATTGAATATGATACCTCGGTTAGACTGCATTCACTGAACATCCTGACTGTGCTGATAATTGCACGAACAAGCAGTTAAGGTAATGATTCAAACTCCTAGCATGGCTCGCTATGCATTTATAACCTGTTCACTGCAAATAAAAGGATATGTTCAAGCTTTGCACTGTTCCTAAATTACCTTGGATCTTGGGGATTTGTTCTCCATTGGCTGAAGCAGTGTCATGAGAAAGCAATTTGTTATGATTGCTTGAAATTTCTTCTCTATGTCCTGATCTGTGCAAGATGAAAAGTTTCAGCGACATGTCCTTTGTTCAAGAAATTTTAAGCTCTGTACTACCAAGCTACTGTTTATATTGTTACATTTGAATCGAGAAATGGTGATGCAAGTATTGCATCTTTAAAAGCAGTGTGCAGTTTGAAACAAAACAGATTTACCAGGATTCTTGTGTGCATATCAAAGGCATTCGGTAAGCTTCAAGTAATTATTTTGAAGTATCTCAAAATCTTTGACATTCCCATTATATTAAATTCACAAATTGCAGTTTTTTTAAGTACTTGACTGCGGCTGATTGTGGATCTTGACGTGAGACTAAAGTTCTCTAGCTTGTAACCAAACATTGTCTTGTTGGTATCTCATCAAAATCAGTGCCAATCTTCCTATTAATTCTGATGGATTCTTTTTGTGGTGGCATGAGCAAGCTGCTTGGGTAATATTTTTCTTTCTGGCTATGTTGTCTGCAATTAAATATTGGAAAACCTCCAAACTAAATTAATTCCATGGCTATGTTTCTCAAAAGGTGTCTATGCAGTGTATTGGAATTTGTTCCAGATTTTGAGACCTTGAGGATATCCAGTGGCACTGAATGTGTTTATATATCATCTTGACATTATCCATTTGTGGAAGTAGTCATCCCAGGAATCAAGACAAGGGAAACAACTTCTGGTGGTGATCCTGGACTTTATTTAGTCAAAATTAGAATTGACCCAGTCTAAAGCTACCATTTGAGGGAGCTCTGATCACATGAAGCAGCAACTGTCATCGGTGACATTGCTGGAATCCAGTAAAACATCTGTCGTGAAGTGTTTTATGGTAAGTTTGTGACCTGGTGGTGCAGGTGCAAGTTAAATCCTTGTACAGCAAAATTGTAATTTTCATCTGGCAGGCCATGAACAATCAGTGATCTGAATGTTAACATTGCTATTTAAATCTGTGTAGCAGTGACATTATTTCTGTTGTGCTGCAATAACTTTGAGAATGATCATAGCTATATTACATGTATATTTGTGTTAGATATATCTGTAAAAACATTCCTGTCTTCTAACATTTATATGCTAAATAACATGTTCTCTACATTATGATGTTTCTTATCTGTCCTGTGGTCTTTCTGATGTGACCCTCCAAGATTCAATACCAGTCTTGTCTTTCAACAGGATAATTGTATAGCTTTAAGTTCGTTTTGAAAATTAAGAATTCATGAAAAATTAATGTTGCAAAGCTTCCTGTATAAAAACAAGGTTTCCTCCTTTTCAGTCAATGTTTTCAGAGTAAAAGCTGTAACTGGTAAGATTAGCTCTCCAAATTTTGTTTCCTTAATTGAATAAAGGCTTTAATTCCCATTCATTTAACCAGTAGGAAATAAAAGGGACTACCTCATCTCCACCTTGTCGCACTTGCTTTTGGAGTGTGAAGCTTTCAAATTTAGATTTAAAAATGAAATACTGAGAGGTGATTAGAAAAATCACACTTTAGAAACAGCACTTGATGATTGGCATTGTAAGTGCGTTACAGCCAGCACTCGTTTTAAAAGTTCACTTTGTAGAAGCAGCATCCCCAATTCGTGAATCATTGTACAGCAAATTTGTGTTGATGAAACACAAGTTATAACACAATGACGTGTACAAGAATAGGGGGAGGGATGTAGGCCATTCATTTCCTTTTGAGCCTGTTTCAACGTTCAGTAAGATCAAGCCTGTTGTTCCATCTCAACTCCGCCTTTTATTGTATCCTACATCTTTTAATACACGAAATACTGTTGATCATCGGTCTTGAAAATACTCAACATTGGAAAATCCACAGTTTTGCTGGAGATTTACAATACTTCTGAGTAAATGTCTTTCCCCGGTCCCATTTTTGAATGACTGTTTGTTTGGTTATTCTGATGGTTCACTCTTTTATGTATGAGCACCCCCCCCCCCCCACCCACCCCGAGTTGAAGCCCAGTGTGGACCCGTGTTCTGATTCTGTCTGTCTCTGTCTCTCTCTCTGTCTCTCTCCTTTAGGACTGTAACACTGAACTTTTAACATTATTTCTTTATTTTTCTAGTTTATACCTTAAGATTTTGTACCTAGGCTTCTTTGTACCTAAGATCATGCTGGAAATAGCAACTGTGAATAAGTGTGCAAAGTACTTGTGCATCCTTGTATTTGAGTACATGTGACAATAAAACCTAATTCAATTTCTAACCAGGGAACCGTCCTCCCAGCATTTAACCTGATAAGCTTGTTAAGAATTTTGTGTGTTTCACCTCTCTATTCTGCAATCATTTAATCCCTTCAAATTGGGTTTCAATACAGTATTTGCATCTTGGCTTATATGTATTGTTAAATAAAACCTGTTGTGATGAAATGGTCATGTCTCTAGCTCTGAGCCAGAAGTCCTACCTGCTGTTGGAGGTGTGTAGTAACGTCTTTTTCAACAGGTTGTTTGGCGAATAATGAAAATGAAAGGTGTTTTCAATGGTTTTCCTTTTGATAGTTTGTTTTAAATTAGCTGAATGCTAAGCAAGGTACCTTGATTAGAAGTACAAACGGAATAGTCATTTACTAGTACAGAATTTGTATTACTAAAAAAATGGAACTTTTTTCAAACATTTTGTGTTGTACTCATCAGATAATTTGCAAGAAATAGTAAAGGGAAAAAAGCATTCAAGCTGTATGGGAAGAGGGCACTGATTTGGCTGGCAAGTGCTCTCTGGTAAAGGCACTGTATAGAGAATGCACCAGTTAATGATATTTAAGTTAACAGCTGAACTTCATTTAAATTGAAGTCATGCAGGTTGATTAATTGGTCAAGCCATTGCCCTAAGAATGTCCTGCCTCTGCATCACCCCATTCCTATCAGCAGCATCTCCATGTCCCTACCCACAATTTTCTATTTGTCTGCCATATCCAGGGCTAATGTCAGGAAACACGTAGGGCAGCTCCAGAATGACAGTTTTTGTCTAGGTGCACAATATCTTTTCATTAAAGGTGGTGCTGCCCCATGAATGTTGGTCAATTCTGGGATATCCAGGAGGTGGTGAATTGTTTTGAAAATGGCACATGGTATAATGGTGCTGGAAATGTGTGCGAGGGGCACCAAAGGGTGTGGTAGGTAGTAAATCAGGTGGGCTTTGTGAAATATAGGTGATAGATGCCCCAAGCATCATAATGTGAAACACTCCAAAAATTTTGACCAAACTAACACTTAGTGAAAGAAATCAAGATTCAGCCCTTGATCTGTCAAGGCAGGTTTTGTTCTGGGATCTGACCTATGCATTGTTACCTATCGTTAGGATCAGAATACTGGCGAGAATGTAGTGCAGCCAGCAGGTATAGATGCCAATCGAGAGTAATCTGTTGGAAATTCGATGTCTTGCACTATACAGTACCATATAACAGGTCAGTTCCATCAGGTCAAAATTTACTTAGACTGCGTTATCATTTTTTGTTATAGATTAGATTAGATTAGATTACAGTGTGGAAACAGGCCCTTCGGCCCAACAAGTCCACACCGACCCGCCGAAGCGAAACCCACCCATACCCCTACATTTACCCCTTACCTAGCACTACGGTCAATTTAGTATGGCCAATTCACCTGATCCTGCACATCTTTGTGATGTGGGAGGAAACCGGAGCACCCGGAGGAAACCCACGCAGACACGGGGAGAACGTGCAAACTCCACACAGTCAGTCGCCTGAGGCGGGAATTGAACCCGGGTCTCTGGCGCTGCGAGGCAGCAGTGCTAACCACTGTGCCACCGTGCCGCCCACTAAACCAGTACACCCAGAGGAAACCCACACAGACAGTCATCCGAAGCCGGAATCGAACTTAGGACCCTGGTGCTCTGAGGCAGCAGTGCTGACCCCTGAGCCACCGTGCCGATAAATATGCTAGATACTTTTTTTGCTAGATAAGTTATGCTAGATACTTTTTTTTTGTTTTGCTATTTTACCGGTATTTTTGGTTCACCCAAAACCTGTTTTTCCCCATGGGCCCATTATTTCTATTGCACAGTTTTCTACAATAAGACATTGTACGGGAACACAACTACGGTGTTATAGGAGAACTATTGCATTGAAAAATAGAACCCATATGGTGCAGAAAGAGGTAATTGAGTCAGTACTGACCTTCCAAAGAGCATCCCATCCAGACCACCTCTCTTCCCCCAACCCCCCCCCCCCCACCAAAAAATAACCCTAACCCCATATAGCCCCAGACTTACTATGGCTAATCCACATAGCCTGCAAATCTTTAGACTATGGGAAGAAACTAGAGTACCCGGCCAAAACCCTTACAGACAAGGGGAGACCCTACAAACTTCTCACAGTCACCTAAGCTAGAATTGAACCTGACACTGAGGCAGCGGTGCAAGCTACAGTGCCACCAGGCTGCCTCTAAAAAGGTGCTTTGGCCCACTGTGTCTATGTCTGTCAAAATTTAGCACCTGTTCCTGTCCCATTTTTCTGGCACTTGGCCCATAGCTATGTATGTCTTGGCATCGCAAATACTAATCTAAATATTTGTGAAATGTTATGAGAGTTTCTGCCTGTTCTACCTTGGTAGACAGTGAGTTCTGGATTCTCACCTTTCCAGTAGCTTTTCTAATTTCAAAAATATACCTTATTCATAAAGCAATTTCGATAAGTTCAAAGTTTGTGAGAAGATTTGTAGCTCGGGTGCTCGTTGTTGTGGTTCTGTTCGCCGAGCTGGGAATTTGTGTTGCAGACGTTTCGTCCCCTGTCTAGGTGACATCCTCGGTGCTTGGGAGCCTCCTGTGATATAAATGCCAGAGGAAACATCACAGAAGCGCTTCACAGGAGGCTCCCAAGCACTGAGGATGTCACCTAGACAGGGGACGAAACGTCTGCAGCACAAATTCCCAGCTCGGCGAACAGAACCACAACAATTTCGATAAGTATATAGAAAAGGTCCTAAAACAGATCTGTACTGTCTTTGCAGTGACAAAACAAACAATACATTGGAATTTGGGTTCCTCAGAACATCCCTGCAGTTGCAAAGAAAAAGCATTTTTTTGCTCATTCACAAAGCTATTTGCAATCTTTTTGAGGCAATTACAGGGTCTGCCCATGGAATGGACCCTCGTTATACCTTTGGCAGGAAGACCTTAGACTGTGGTCTTTCTCATCTGTGTCTTAGTGGTACCTGCCCCAAGCTTTAATGTGTCCATCATCCCGTAGAGCTGGACCTTGGAATGCGCCAGTCTGCAACCATTGGTTGAACTCAACTTTTTACACTGGAAGACCAAGTTTCCGGCAGACTGAAGAGCATCTTTCACCCAATTGATGGTCCTCCATGGACCACAAAGCCCAAAGGGCTCAGAATTCTGTGTCAAAGAGCTGCATGGGGCAAGCTGTGTCAGAAACCACTGCATTTCTCTCCAGACCGACTTTGCAAAGCCACATTCCAAAAGGACGTGTGACAGTCTCTTCACCAACACAGCCACTTTGAGGACTGTGTGTGGTGGTGCAGAGACAACAGGAATGCATGAAAGATCTGCCAGACACTGCCTTCTCCCCAGCAGCCAAGCTATGTCTTTGGTACTTGTTTAAAAAGTTCCAGTGATAAAGCATTTTGTCAAATGACTTAGTCTGCTAAGGGAACCACCTAATAGGTTCAGTCCTCTGTTTTCTGTAGTGTCTATAGAACACTGTGCTGACTATTTCTTGATCAACTTGTGGTTAAAGGTGTTTTTCTTTTCAAGATTTTCCACAACAGACAGGTGATACCAAATGGTCTAACTACTTGGAGCATTCAAAAGCAAGGAGGCTAGACACATTCTTAACATTGGGGACAGGTAGAACCTCTGTATGCAGTGCCAGTTAGAGTTTGCATACCAATGATCTACATTCAGCTTGATGCAGCCACACAAAGCTGGTCATCAGGATGAATGCGACATTGAGTACGTCTTCTCTTAGCCTTATCCGGAGCTTTGTAGATGGTGTCCCTGTGGACACGGTCAATCTTTGACCTTTGGGTGATGCAGTATCAGGGAATAGGCCGGACCTGTGCCGTATGCAGCAAAACTGAAAGTTCCTCACACCTGATGACCAGGATTTTGCCCAAAATGGACAGGGAGTGAAGATCTGGTTGGGGTTTTGGGGGTGGGGTGGGTCTCTGTTCCATGATCGGTCAATAAGCAAACTTAATCAGTCTGGTTCATTAAGACTTCATTCTTTATTTCTTCATGCGGCTGGGTACAGAGGTTGTGTACATCCATATTCCTCTGATGAGCTGCCCACATGGCTTAAAACAAAGGCATATTTATACTTAAAGAAGGGTACAGGCCATAGTACATTCAGACAATACACAATATTGCTTTATTTGACAGTTACTTGGTCCAGTGATATTTCCTGGGAACCAATTTTGTTTCCAAACACTCAGGCCACCCTTATCTCACGAACCGAGCCTTTGCATCTGCATCTGAAGGTCAGTTAGAATGGCCAGTAATGTCTTAGCTAGTCTAGTTATTTCTATGCAGTAAAGGGAGCATTGTCTGCTAATCTCTATTGAAGCAGACTATGGTTAGTTAATTATGCAGCTATAGGAAAATTGTCAATTTGCAGCCTAGAAGCCATTTTGTCAAGTTATTTGCATCGAGAAGCCATCTTACTGCCTAAGCGGTTGTTCCTGACAACTAGTTACCTCCGCCTGTATTCAGATTTCAGATCCTCAGGAGCAGTGCCCCCAAAGCCCAGTTTCTGCCTTAGCTTAGCGATAATCTCCTCCCAGGGTTTTGCATGTGCCCCAGTCTCTCAGAACCATATTCTGAGCACCGTCAGGTAACCTGTCCTGATGGTGAGGGGATAAAGGATCAGCTAACCCTATTTCCAAAGAACATGGTCTCACTATTGCCTCAATTCACCTTGGATCTGAAGTCTATTCAAACTGGTTGCAGATGCTCATGAGTCTGCGCACTGACAGTATATCTGAGCAGAAAATGGCGACATCATCCATGTACAGGGAGGCTTTGATCTGCAGGCCTCTGCTACATAGATCACTCACCTCTCAGGCTCACCACCTTCCTGGTGCAGTGGGTAGAAGGTTCTATGCAACACACACACAAACAAGGCAGCAGAGGGTCACCTTCCCTGACTCCAGGTCTGGTATGAATCTGATTCCCACCCGTTGGTAGAGATTATGCTACTAATATTGATGTAGAGCAGTCTGATTCAATTGCAGATTCCCTGACCAAAGCTCGTTTTAGAGAACAAGTACCATGTGTAGGTGTGTAATAGCCCGTCAAAGGTCTTCTCTTTGTCCAAGTTGATGAAACAAGAGTCCACGCCCTGTCCTGTCTGCATGTAGGCTATCATATCCCTGTTGAATACATGGCTCTCAAACCTTCCTGCCCAGTACAGCATAGGTTTGATTGGGTTGAATCACTGATCGCAGAGAAGGTTTACCTCATATGATCCCTGGTATGGAAGGATTCTGATGAGCAAAGGCTAAACCGGTTGGAACTCCACCTACAGGGGTTCTAAGAATGAGAGGTGATCTCATTGAAACGTATAAGATTCTTAAGGAGATTGACAGGATAAATGCTGAGAGGATACTTCCCCTCATGGAAGAGTCTCTGATCAGAGGGCATTGTCTCCAAATAACGAGGCATGAATTGAAGACTGAGATGAGGAATTTCTTCTGAGGATTGAATCTTTGGAACTTTTTGTCACAGAGTTTTGGAGGTAGAGTCATATAGCACGGAAACTGATGTTTTGGTTCAACTTGTTTACGCTGACCAAGTTTCCCTAACTAAACTATATTCCAACGTGCCTGCACTTGACCCTTATTCCGCTAAACCATTTTCTAATCATGTACCTATCCAAATGTCTTTTAAATGTTGTAACTGTACCTGCCTTTACCACTTCCTCTGGCAGTTCATTCCACATACAAAGCTCTGTGTAAAAACTTGCTCTCTGATTCCTTTTAAATCTTTCTCCTAACCTTAAAAATATGGCTCCTAGTTTTGAACTGCCCCATCCTAGTGAAAAGACATCCACTATTTGCCTTCTCTATGCCTCTCATGATTTTATAAAACCTCTATTCAGTCATCCCTCAACCTCTAGTGAAAAATATCCCAGTCTATTCAGCCTCTCCTTATATTTCAAACCTTCCATTCCTGGCAACATTCTCATAAATCTCTTCTGAACCCTCTCCAGTTTAATAATATCCTGTCTGTAACAGAGGGTCCAGATCTGCGCACAGTACTATAGGAGAGGCATCACCAACATTCTGTACAACCTCAACATGTCGTCCTGACTCCTATACCCGAGGTCTGAGCTATGAAGGCAAGTGTGCTAAACGCCTTCTTAATCACCCTGTCTGCCTGTGATGCAGATTTATGTATCTGAGTCCCTAGGTCTCTGTTATACAATACTATCCTACCATCAACTGTATAAGTCCTGCCCTTGTTTGATTTACCAAAATGAAATAGCTCAAATTTATCCAAATCTAACTCCATCTGCCATTCTTCAGCCCACTGGCTTAATTGATCAAAATTCCGTGTAATTTCAAATAACCCACTTCACTGTTGACTATACCACCGACTTTGGTGTCATTCACAAACCTGCTAACCATGCCTTCTAAATTGTCATCCAAATCATTTATATAAATGACCAACAAAAGTTGACCCAGCACTGACTTTTGTACCTATTTGGGTGCAACTCTAATCTTTAAGCCCATGTCTTTGTCTTTGATATTGTTTTTCTCACTTTTTAAAAAAAATAGTATTCTTTCCTCTTTAATTCTCTGAGACCTCTCTCTCCTCTGACACCATGCTTCCTTTCATTGCCTTCCCAATCCACCTTCCTAAGTCTCCATCAGGAAATGCTGCAGGGAGGGAATAAAAAGGACATGACCATCACTATATCACTGTGTCACACAGCCATGCTCCCTGTACACGTGATATAGGGTGGTGAGTCTCCAAATAGCACGCACACACTGTAAACTATTAGCGAGGGGGTGGAGGGATCCTCGGTAGCAGAATTAATTGAAAGGCAGATGAGGTTGGTTCTGAATCTGAAAAGAACAAGTTAATTACAAAAACAAATAAGAGCAAGTCCGAGAACCAGGTAACTGAATAATTGAACTGCATTTAATTCAATGCAAGGGATCTTGCAGGTAAGGCTGATGAATTCAAGGTATGTATGAGAACATGGGACTGGGACGTAATAGCTTCTACAGAAACGTGACTGAGGGATGGGCAGGACTGGCAGCTCAATGTACTGGGTTTCAGATGCTATAAGAAGGAAAGAAGGTGAGGCACATAAAGAGGAAGAATGGTATTTTTGATTAAGGAAAACGTTACTGCTGTAATTAGGAAAGGTATTCCTGAAAAATCATCCAGTGGAACTAAATAGGTAGAAATTAGAACTAAAGAAAGGAATGATCAGTGATGGGATTGTACTGTAAGCCCCCCAGTAATCAGAGGGAATTTGAGGAATAAATATGTGGAAAGATCTCCAATACTGTGAATAGATCTGTGCCCTCTTGGGAAGCTTATATTGGCTTTGGAGAAAGTACAACATAGGTTTGTAAGAATGATATCTGAAATTCAGATATCAAAGTTCTAAGGAGAGAATATACAAATTAAGCCTGTTTTCTCTAGAATTTAGAAAATTAAGGGGTGATAAATGCTGTAAATGTTCCTTCCATGAGTGACTAAAAATCATCAGGTCATCAATGTACGCCACACAGTTGGATAATCTGGCAATGACCTTATTAGTCAGTCTCTGAAATGTGCTGAAATGCTTTTCGTACCAAATGGCATGACTTTGAACTGATATAGACCATTTAGTGTTACAAAAGCCGAAATCGCTGTTGCCCTCTGACAGAGGTACTTGCCAGGAGCCTCTGAGCAGGTCCAACTTAGACAAGTTGCTTGTCCCATTTTTTTCGACATTAGTCCTCCACCCGTAGAATTGGATATGCGTCAGTCTTTGCAACAGCGTTGACTTTGCAATAGTCCATACAGAACCGTTGGGTACCATCTGGCTTTGGCACCATGACTATGGGTGAGCTCCAGTCACTATAATTCACTTCAATTATGCCATCTTGGAGCATGCACTCTATTTCCTTCTGAACCTGTGCCAACTTTAGAGGGTTATGCCTATAAGGATGTCGATTAATCGGAACAGCACCTCCTATATCTACATTGTGTACAATTAGGTTGGTACTTCCCAGTTTATTTCCACATATCTCCCCATGTGATAGTAATAACTCTTTCAGGTCATTTCGATTTTCTTGTGGAAGGTAACTCAATTTATCCCAATTTTTGACAACTTCCTCATTGTCCAATTTGATTTGAGGAATGTCCAATTCTGAATCCTCTGAACTTGGTTCTTCCTTCTGTACTGTAATCATTAACACCTTCTCTTGCTTTCCTTCCCTATTAAAATACCTTTTGAGCATATTCACATGACACACTCTGAGATTTCTTCTTGACTGGAGTCCTTATTAAGTAGTTCACCGCACTCAATTTCATCTCAATTTGATATGATCCATTAAACCTTGCTTTTAAAGGCTCACCTTTTTAGGGTAATACCAATACCTTATCCCCAATCTCAAAACTGCGAATTTGTAATTTATTATTTGCTTCATGTTTCATTATATGCTGTGATAATTTTAAATTCTGTCTAACCATTTCTCCAGCTCTCTTTAATCGTTGTCTAAAATATGACACATAGTCAAAATGGGTGGTCTCTGAATTCTGACTTTTTCATTTCTCCTTAATCTGTTTTAATGGTCCTCTTTCTTCATGCCTAAAAATTAATTCAAATGGACTGAATTTGGTTGATTCATTCAGTGCATCTCTGATCGCAACAAGTACAAACAGAATTTCCTTATCCCAATCATCTGGATAATCCTGACCATAAGCCCTCAACATGGTCTTTAATGTTTGATGCTATCTCTCTAGCGCTCACTGTGATTCTGGATGGTACGCAATAGATTTGAATTGCTTTGTTCCCAAGTTATCCATAATCACCTTGAATAGTTTGGATGTGAAAATTGATCCTTGATCTGACTGGATCTCTATTAATAGTCCGTATCTAGTTAAAAAAAAAGTAATTCTTCTACAACCCTTTTAAGCTGTGATGTTGCGTAATGGGATTACCTCTGGAAATCTAGTTGACACATCCGTTATTGTTAATAAATACTTATCCCCACTTTTTGTTTGAGGTAAAGAACCTACGCAATCGAGACTCTTGTGAAAGGTTCCTCAAATGCTGGAATAGATATTAAAGGTGCAGGTTTTATTACTGACTGTGGTTTTCTGATTAGCTGACATGCATGACACATCTGGCAAAATTCAACTACTACTTTGTGTACTCAAGGCCAGTAAAAATGTTTTTGTATTTTGGCCTGTTTTCTCCTCACCCCTAAATAACCTCCAAGTGGTAGCTCATGAGCCACTTGTAGCACCTCCTTTCTATACTCTAATGGCAAAACAGTTTGATAAATCTCTGCCCATTTCTCATCTGCTTGAATGTGTGGTGTTCTCCATTTCCTCATTTAAAACATCATTTGTTAAGTAATAACACACGGGAATGCATTCACTTTCCTTCTCAGTAAATGCCTTTTGATATAGCTGTTTGAATTACAGCAGAAAGATGAGAACTTAAATCAGCTTAGCAAAGCTAAAGATACTTGCATGTTTACCTATTTGCTCCTTCTCTGTTCCTGGGAGTTGGGAGTTTGTCCAGTACTCCTACCACAAATTCTCCACTCTTCTCTCGACTCTCTAGCCTCATTTTACATAATTGAGCATTTTTTGTCTCTCCATGAATTCCTGTTAGTACGTTTTCTGGCAGTAGTCCCTAAGGAGTGCATATCCCCTCATCCTTCAGCATTACAGACTGAGAGGATCCTGTGTCCCTTAATATTGTAACTTCCTTACCTACTACCCCTGGCCTATGTGAATAAACTTTACCCTTGCGTGTATATTTTTTAAGCAGATCTGGCACTTCCTCCTTAATCAACCTCTGATCATGTTGTACACTTTGAGGCAGTTGTCTAACTTCCCTTGTGCCTTTTGTTACTAGTGCAACAAAACTTCCAGGCTTGTCCAGTTTTCCTACATCTGGCTTTCTCCTAGCCCACCAACACAGATTTCGTGTGGCCCACTTTAACATCAGAGCTTTTTAAACTTTTGTCCCCCTCAAGGGTTTCCTTCTTACCATGATAAGTTATCCTTATGATCTTCACTGAGATCTACCTTTCCCTTTCCACGTGAAGATTTCTCTTCGCCCCAATTTCTATCCCTCATGGACTGAAATTGATTCTGGAAGCCAAACCAAATTTTATGGACTAGCTTATAATCATCAGCCACTTCAACTGCTAACCTTGCTGTTTTAGCTCGCTGCTCTTCCACATGGATTTGCACTGCATCCTCACTAAGCTTACCTTCAGCCTTTATCTCCAGCCTTTTAAGCTGACTTTCCTTTTAAGTGTCAGTTTTTGAAGCTCAAAAGCTCTTTTTCCCCCTCTCTTCTGCTTCTCTTTTTCTTTGTGTTCTGCTGCTCTTTGTCCCTCTCTTCTGCTTTTAATCGTAACTGAAATTCTTTCATTTCTGCTGCCCTTTCCTTATCTCTCATCTCTAACTCAAGCTGCTTCATTTGCATTTGAATTCTTGCCATCTCTATAGATTGTGATGGCTTGTCCAGCAAGTTTAAATGCTAAGCGACAGCTGTAACTATCTCTCCTTTCCTCACGGATACAGGCAGTTCCAATTCCCGCTTCTCTGCTCATTCCTGCAGCTTGGTCTTATTCACCTTTTGCAAACTTTCCAAAGTCGCTGCATCCGCATCCACATCCAGAAAACTTTTGGCATTTGAAAGACCCATTACTATCTCAAGCTTTGTCTACCCAACTGAACCAACACCCGAATTAAAGACACTAGTATCTACCGCTTGCTGTTTAAAATCCTGGACATAAAATTACAAAATGAAACACACAGAACAGAATAAAGAACCCTTACAGAACTCAGTCAATCTAAATTAGACTTAATTATGAAGTTCCAAATACAGTAGCGCCTCGACATACGAACGACCCCGTTCACGAACAAATCGGTTTACGAACAGGATTGTACGTAAAATTTTGCTTTAATGTACGTACAAAATTCAAGGTACGATCGAAGGTATGAACGAAAAAAGCCCGTGGTTTCATTGTAATTGTTCTGCTTTGCTATGCGTGCTTTGAATATCCGAACAATGGGAAAATTGATTCAGTTTGCGAACTTTTCGGTTCATGAACCGGGTCCTGGAACGGATTAAGTTCGTAAGTTGCATTTTCTACTTCTAGACTCCACCACTAGGGGAAACATACTCTCAGCAACCACCTTGTCAAGGTTCCTCAGGATCTTCTGTCTCTAAGTTAATTTTTCATTCTCCTAAACTCCAATGGGTATGGGCCCAACCACCTCCACCTTTTCCATTTAAGATAATCCTTTCATCTGAAGAATCGATCAAGTGAATCTTCTCTGAACTATATTGACAGCAATAATATCCTTTTTCAAATAATGAGACCAAAGCCTTACTCAATATATGGTACAACTAACGTCCTACCTCACTGCAGTGATATTTCCCTGTTGTTGTGCTCTACTTCGCTTGCAATAAGTGCTAATATTCCAGTTGGGTTTCCTAATTCCTTACTGCACCTGTATACTAGTGATCTGTCATTCATTTATCAGGGAACCTAGATCCCTCTGTCCCATTAGAGTAATTCAGTGCAAATAATATACTACTATCCTATTATTCATCATGAAGTGGACATGTTTGCATTTCACACAACATATTCAATTTGGCATTTTTGGTAACTTAGCTTATCTAAACCTGTTTTATAGACTCTTGTAAAATGTACACAACTTACTTTCTTACCTATCTTTGTGCCATCATCAAAGCTACCACATACATAGAGTCATAGAGATGTATAGCATGGAAACAGAACCTTCGGTCCAACCCGTCCATGCTGACCAGATATCCCAACCCAATCTAATCCCACCTGACAGCGCCCGGCCCATATCCCTCCAAACCCTTTCTATTCATATATCCATCCAAATGCCTCTTAAATGTTGCAATTGTACCAGCCTCCACCACTTCCTCTGGCAGCTCATTCCATACACGTAGCACCCTCTGAGTGAAAAGGTTGCCCCTTAGGTCTCTTTTATACCTTTCCCCTCTCACCCTAAACCTCTGGACTCCCTGACCTCAGGGAAAAGACTTTGTCTATTTATCCTATCTATGCCCCTCATAATTTTGTAAATGTCTATAAGGTCACCCCTCAGCCTCTGATGCTCCAGGGAAAACAGCCCCAGCCTGTTCAGCCTCTCCCTGTAGCTCAGATCCTCCAACCCTGGCAACATCCTTGTAAATCTTTTCTGAA
>NC_057721.1:39948578-39952093 GCF_004010195.1 Chiloscyllium plagiosum | reverse complement strand
CACTCCAAGGTCTCTTTGTTCAGCAACACTCCCTAGGACCTTACCATTGGGTGTATAAGTCCTGCAAAGATTTGCTTTCCCAAAATGCAGCACCTCGCATTTATCAGAATTAAACTCCATCTGCCATTTCTCAGCCCATTGGCCCATCTGGCCCAGATCGTGTTGTAATCTGATGGCCCCTTAATTTAAGTCATTGATATAGATGATAAATAGTTGAGAACTCAGCACTGATCTCTCTGGTACTCTACTAACAGCAACTTGCCTACCCAAAAAATGACACATTTATACCTATTTTGTTTCCTGTCAACTAACTAATACTTTATCCATATTAGCATGTTACCCCTTACACGTGTGGTTTACTTTAGTAATTATTGATGTGGCATCTTATCAAGTGCCTTTTGTAAATCCAGGTGCAGCACATCTACAGGTCGTCCGTCATCCATCTTGTATGTTAATTCGTCAATAGATCAATTCAATCAATACTTGGGAATATTTTTTCTAAATGGCAAATTTACTTGTTTAAAATGTAAATAAATGTTTCCTTTTGGACCTACTCCTTTTCTCTGCCTCTTAAAATATGCCTAAAATAAGAGTATGGAAAATTACACTATATACTGAACTTATTTTTATTCTAAATATTCAATTAGTCAATAATTTGACTTCAGCATGGGTATCACCACCTCATACAGATTTAGTTGAATTGTCAGATTTGAATTGTGTCTGAATTAAAGGAATATTTATTTCAGATTGTTTTTGTTTCAATCATGTCAATGTTGTCGAGGAGAATACTGAGAAATAGGCTACTAGATTCATAAGGAGGTGGTGTCAGAAGTTCTGGAAAGTGTGAAAATAGATAAATCCCCTGGGCCTGATGGGATTTATCCTAGGATTCTCTAGTAAGCCAGGACGGAGATTGCTGAGCCTTTGGCTTTGAACTTTGTTGTCATTTGTCTACAGGAATAGATCCAGAAGACTGAAGGATACCAATATTGTTCCCTTGTTCAAGAAGGAGAGTAGAGACAACTCTGGAAATTATAGACCTGTGAGTCTCACTTCAGTTGTGGGTAAAGTGTTGGAAAAGGTTATAAGAGAGAATTTATAATCATCTCGATAGGAATAAGTTGATTAGGGATAAAAATCACACAACACCAGGTTATAATCCAACAGGTTTAATTGGAAGTACACTAGCTTTCGGAGCGACGCTCCTTCATCAGATGATAGTGGAGGGCTCGATTGTTACGATCGAGCCCTCCACTATCACCTGATGGAGGAGCGTCGCTCCGAAAGCTAGTGTGCTTCCAATTAAACCTGTTGGACTATAACTTGGTGTTGTGTGATTTTTAACTTTGTACACCCCAGTCCAACACCGGCATCTCCAAATCTTGATTAGGGATAGTCAACATGGTTTTGTGAGGGGTAGGTTGTGCCTCTCAAACCTCATTGAGTTCTTTGCGAAGGTGACCAAACAGATAGATGAGGGTAAAGCCAATAAGGTTATATGGATTTCAGTAAGGTGTTTGATAAAGTTCTTCATGGTAGGTTACTGCACAAAATACGGAGACATTGGATTGAGGGTGATTTGGAGGTTTAGATCAGAAATTGGCTACCTAAAAGAAGACAGAGGGTGGTGGTTGATGGGTAACGTTCATCCTGGAGTTCAGTAACTAGTGGTGTACCGCAAGGATCTGTTTTGGGTCCACTGCTGTTTGTTGCATTTAGAAACTATCTGGATGAGAGCATAGAAGGATGCGTTAGTACATTTGCAGATGACATGAAAGTCGGTAGAGTTGTGAATAGTGCCGAAAGATGTTATAGGTGAGAGTAAAATAGATAAGCTGCAAACCTGGGCTGAGAGGTGGCAAATGGAGTTTAATGCAGAAAAGCGTGAGGAAGGAGTAACAGGAATGCAAAGTACTGGGCAAATGGTAAGATTCTTGGTAGTGTAGATGAGTACAGAGATCCATGTACATAGATCCCTCAAAGTTGCCTCCCAGGTTGATAGGACTGTTAAGAAGGCACACAATGTGTTAGCTTTTATTGGTAGAGGGATTGAGTTTTGGCACCATGAGATCATGCTGCAACTGTGCAAAACTCTGGTGCAGCCACATTTGGAGTATTGCGTGCAGTTCTGGTCACCGTATTATAGGAAGGATGTGGAAGCTTTGGAAAGGGTTCAGAGGTAATTTACTAGGATGTTGCCTGGTATGGAGAGAAGGTCTTGCGAGGAGAGGTTGAGTGACTTGAGGCTGTTTTTGTTAGAAGGTTGAGAGGTGACTTTAATTGAGACATATAATCAGAGGGTTAGATCGGGTGGACAGTGAGAGCCTTTTTCCTCAGGTGGTGATAGCCAGCACGAGGGGACATAGTTTCAAATTGCGGGGTGATAGATGTAGGATTGATGTCAGAGAGAATTTCTTAATTCAGAACAGTAGGGGTGTGAAATGCACTGCCTGCAACAGTTGTAGACTCGCCACCTTTATGGGCATTTAAATGGTCATTGGATAGGCATATGGACGAGAATGGAATAGTGTAGATCAGATGGGTTTCACCGGGCAATGCAACATCGATGGCCAAAGAGCCTATACTGCTCTGTAATGTTCTATGTTCTATGATTAAACTTGTCCAGAGGTCCACCTTAATTCATATGTACCACATTTTATGTTTTTAAAGTTGTAAATATGGTATTTCCACTGTAATGTTTTGTACCAATAAGTTCTCCCTAACCCAAATAAAGAACACTTGGCTCTCTTCCCAATAGCTTTCTCAAGTCCTTCTCAATTCTACCAGACCTCTGGATCCTTCTGAATTCTGACACATTCCAACATTGTCTTTAATGCTTTAGATCTTTTGATCTTTAGTTCACAGTGCTCCTAAATTCAGTGCAACTTCCTTTTTTCTTTCTCTCTCCATCCATTGACAGCTGTTAGGACTTAAGTTACCCAGTATCTCCTCATTCCAGTCCACACTGCTACATGACTTTAGATGGTTTCCATACTCTTGTGGTTCCCCTGTTCAAGAAGGGGAGTAGATACAACCCTGGTAATTACAGACCAGTGAGCCTTCCTTCAGTTCTTGTTAAGGTGTTGGAAAAGGTTATAAGAGATAGGATTTATTATCATCTAGAAAGGCATAATTTGATTAGGGATAGTCAGCACTGTTTTGTGAAGGGTAGGCCGTGCCTCACAAACCTTATTGAGTTCTTTGAGAAGGTGACCAAACAGGTAGATGAGAGTAAACTGGTTGATGTGGTGTATATGGATTTCAACAAGGCGTTTGATAAGGTTCCTCACAGTAGGCTATTATACAAAATGCGGAGGAATGGGATTGTGGGAGATATAGCAGTTTGGATCAGTAATTGGCTTGCTGAAAGAAGACAGAGGGTGGTGGTTGATGGGAAATGTTCATCCTGGAGTCCAGTTACTAGTGGTGTACCGCAAGGGTCGGTGTTGGATCCACTGCTGTTCGTCATTTTTATAAACAACCTGGATGAGGGCATAGAAGGGTGGGTTAGTAAA
>NC_057721.1:39942423-39948417 GCF_004010195.1 Chiloscyllium plagiosum | reverse complement strand
TGCTGAAAGAAGACAGAGAGTGGTGGTTGATGGGAAATGTTCATCCTGGAGTCCAGTTACTAGTGGTGTACTGCAAGGGTTGGTGTTGGGTCCACTGTTGTTCGTCATTTTTATAAACGACCTGGATGAGGGCGTAGAAGGGTGGGTTAGTAAATTTGCAGATGACACTAAGGTCGGTGGAGTTGTGGATAGTGACAAAGGTTGTTGTAGGTTACAGAGAGAGATAGATAAGCTGCAGAGCTGGGCTGAGGGGTGGAGTTTAATGCGGACAAGTGTGAGGCGATTCACTTTGGTCAGAGTAACCAGAATGCAAAGTACTGGGCTAATGGTAAGATTCTTGGTAGTGTAGATGAGCAGAGAGATCTCGCTGTCCACGTACACAGAGCCTTGAAAGTTGTCACCCATGTTGACAGGGTTTTTAAGAAGGCATACAGTGTTTTAGCTTTTATTAATAGAGGGATCGAGTTCCAGAACCATGAGGTTATGCTACAGCTGTACAAAACTCTAGTGCGGCCGCACTTGAAGTATTGTGTACAGTTCTGGTCACCGCATCATAAGAAGGATGTGGAAGCTTTGGAAAGGGTGCGGAGGAGATTTACTAGGATGTTGCCTGGTATGGAGGGAAGGTCTTATGAGGAAAGGCTGAAGGACTTGAGGCTGTTTTCGTTAGAGAGAAGAAGGTTGAGAGGTGACTTAGAGACATATAAGATAATCAGCGGGTTACATAGGATGGACAGGGAGAGCCTTTTTCCAAGAATGGTGACAGCAAGCACGAGGGAGCATAACTTTTTAAATTGAGGGGTGATAGTGATAGGACAGATGTCAGAGGTAGTTTCTTTAATCAGAGTAGTAAGGGTATGGAATGCTTTGCCTGCAATGGTAGTAGATTTGCCAAATTTAAATACATTTAAGTCATCATTGGATAAGCACGTGGACGTACATGGAATAGTGTAGGTTAGATGGGCATCAGATTGGTATGACAGGTTGGCGCAACATCGAGGGCCGAAGGGCCTGTACTGCGCTGTAATGTTCTATGTTTTGGAATAGCCTTACAACAAACATTCCTTTAGTTGTTGCTGAGATTCCAGACCCTATTTTCATCTACTGATTGATCTGGTGTATCAGCCTTTAATCTACAGTGTGTTGCTTGTTATCTTCCCATGTATCCTTACTTGCGTATATACTCTTTAGAGAGGTAGAATGATTTATTCATTACCCATTTGAAGCACCCTAAGGTTTTTTTTAAGGAACCGTTATAATTACATTTTGCAGCAAATGCAAATTATGCTCACCTGTTTCACATTTCAAGCATTCACATGTTTTTGCATTACTAATCAATGCCAATTAAAGGAAAATTTTAAATTGTAATTTTGGAACCCCAGACTAGATGGAGAACTACTGAAATATATATTTCAAAAAAAGCCAACTATACAGTCATTGAAAGTTTGTGGTTTTATTGCTAAACTCTGCATTGTATAATACCCTCATAGTTAAAATATGCTCTATCTTACTATCTGCAATGTCACAAGATCCAATCGAGTATGTGTCTGTGTATTAAAACTTTAAACATGTATTTCATTTGAATCCTGCTAAAACAACATTGTCTATGGGAATTTCACTGTGTCGTTATATTGTGACCTGCCACATTTGATGTGGTGCAAGTAGAATCCTGATCTTAAATGAAAACCATAACTTGTTTTGATTACACTGTTAAGTTTTGCATTTTCTTTACCATACATATTACTCAAATGCTTTTCTAAAAACACAATGTTAGAATTGAACACTACCTCCTTATTTGGAAAGAGACTTTGAAAAAGCCCCATGATGAGGGGGTATGTTGTCTGCTTTTAAAAATTGGCAAGAAGCTGTTTGCAGACAGTTCCATTAGAAAGCCATTAAACTAATAGTAGTCAGAAAGTCAGACTACCCTGACCTCCCAGTCACCACCCATTTCAATTCCCCTTCCCACTCCCTCACCGACCTATCGTACTTTTGTCTCCTCCATTGCTACAATGAATCAGACCATTGTTACGACATGACAGTGAGCCCTTCTGTGAATTAAGTTGAAACTTTATTGCTGGAACAGCACAGCAGGTCAGGCAGCATCCAGGGAACAGGAGATTCGACGTTTCGGGCACAGGCCCTTCTTCAGGAATGAGCAGAGAGTCATTCCTGAAGAAGGGCCTGTGCCCGAAACGTCGAATCTCCTGTTCCCTGGATGCTGCCTGACCTGCTGTGCTGTTCCAGCAATAAAGTTTCAACTTTGATCTCCAGCATCTGCAGACCTCACTTTCTCCTTCTGTGAATTAAATCAAACACCCAGAAAAGTTCATGTCGCCTCTTAATCTGTTAACATATGAATGATAGAGAACTCCCCAATTCCACTATCTAATGAAAATAATATCAATTTATTCTTTTAACTCTAAAAGTGAACATTAAACAACAACTATTCACAACTCTAAGCTCCCCTTTCTCTTAACTGCTAATTACCTGCTTCCAACTCTATAATAATATGCTGTTCCAATAAGCCATATTAAAATTACATCAAGTTAATTTCAAAACCATACAGCGTCTGTCATCTTCGGTGTCTTTCTTCCGGTGGAAGATCTCCCTGGGTTGTCGCCTTTCTATTTACTGCGAATATGTTTCATCTGAAAAGGTACCTTTTGATAGAGAGTGTTCCTAATTTCTTAGGTCTGTCTTATTTTCAAAATTACTGCTTTTTTTAATATCCCTAATATTGGATCACCTCATTGGTTTGATGTTGGCCATCAATAAATTCAAACTTGATTGGGTTTTAGTATCCTGGGGCATAATTTAAATTGATGGGTTAAATTTGAATTGTTGTCAAAACAGCAACCATCTCTGGTATCAATTTCACAGCCAAATGTTACATATTTTCAATTTTCCAATACACTGAGACTGTTCTTGTAAGCTCTGTATAGAATAGCATTCATTTTCTCAATGTACAGTACACACCTTCAACTTCATAACACCTCCCCCCTTAAGAAAAAATTGAACCCGTCATAATGAAAAGATGGCTTCTTTTATTCTAATTCTTAATTTCATTATGAAATAGAGGTCATTAACGTAAGTTATACTCTTATTAATTTCTGCACATGCGCGCCCACGCACCTACACGCACATACCCACACGCACATATAATATATATCAACATATTTATATGTATAATCTGTTCAATCTTATCAATACTTTTTCCTTTAAGTCCGCATCTGCCATCACACTTTTACAACCTACAACATGTACAATTTGTAAATTAAGTCTGTAACATAAGACTCCAATGAAATAGTCTCATATTTTTGTGTTTAAATCGTTCCAAGAATAGAAGATGATTTGTGGTCCATGTACACAAGTCTCCGACACATTGTTCATCACATTAACATGTTGTAAGGCCAATATCAAACTCAATAATTCTTTTTCGACGGTAAGAGTATTTTCTCTGGTTGTTGAGTTTCTTTGGAAAGTAACCAATTGGCCATTCAATTCCACCATCATCATCCTGTAGCAGTAGTAACTCCAACTCCTATATTGCTAGCATTGATTGCAACTTTGAATGTTATCAAAAAATTTGGTGTAGCTAAAACTGGTGCAGTGGTTAACACTGCTTTTAAATTCTCTAAAGCCTCCTGGTATTGTTCTGTCCACTGAAACTTTGTGTTCTTCAGTAAATCTGTTAGCGGTGCCGCCATGCTGCTGAGGATTGGAACAAACTTCTGGTAGAATCTGCTTCGTCTCAAATATCGAGGCATCTTTTTTGAGGATGGTTGTGGAAATTCCTCAATGGCCTTCATATTTGTGTTCCTTGGGGTCAGCCTTCCAATACTGATGTTATGTCCCAAGAACGCCACCTCTGCCTTTGTGAATTATGTTTTCTTTAAGTTAATTACCAGTTTTGCTTCTCGTAATTGTTTCAAGAACTCTACCAACTGTACCATGTGATCTTTCCGTGACTTGCTAAAGATCACTACGTCTTCCAAATAAACTGCACAGTTTGTTCATCCAGCCACAACTCTGTTCATGAGTCTTTGGAATGTGGCTGGTGCATTCTTCATTCCAAAAGGCATTACTTTGAATTGATATAGCCTATTTGGGGTTACAAATGCAGAAACTTCTTTTGCTTCCTCTGTTAAAGGTACCTGCCAATGACCACTCAATAAGTCCAATTTTGTGATGTTACTGGTTAGTCCAACTTTCTCTATACAGTCCTCCAATCTTGACATTGGGTATGAGTCTGATATTATTGTTACAGCGTTGATCTTCCAACAGTCCATACAATATCGTTGAGTCCTGTCAGATTTGGGGACTAGCACAATCTGCGAACTCCACTCACTCTGACTTGTTTCAGTAATATCTTCATTGAGCATTGCATCCACTTCCTTCTGGATCTGTGTGGCTTTGAAAGAATTACGTCTGTAGGAGTGTTGTTTATTGGAACAGCGTTCCCCATTTCCACCTCATGCACATTAGTATTAGTCCTCCCCATCTTATTCCTGCAAATGTCCTCATACTGCTACAACATACTTTCAACTGGGTTCTTTGATCCTGAGACAGTTCACTAACCTATCCCATTCCTCAAGGACTTCCTCATTATTTAAGATATTTTGAGGCACAAACTCCAAAACATCTGGATTTGATTCCTCACTCTGCGGGACAGTAATAACAACTGTTTTTCCAGGTCCCTGTCTCTCTGGTTTACAGTAAGGTTTCAGCATATTCACATGACCTACCCGATTGTTTTTTTTCCCCTATCTGGCATCTTTACTAGATAGTTTACCTGACTTAACTTTTTCTCAATTTCATAGGGACCACTAAACCTGGCTTTGAAGGGATCTCCTATGACTGGCAACAATACTAATGAGGCATCCCCATGGAAAATGTCCAAATTTGAATTTTTATCTACCCCTGCTTATTCTATGCAGCGCCCTCTTCATGTGCTGTTTAGCTAATTCGCCGACCTGATTTAGTGTCTCCCTCATTTCAGATACATAATCAGATACATGAGATCTCCGATTTCGGTCAATTTTTAAAAAAATTAATTTCAAAGACCCTCTCATTTCATGTCTGAATATTAACTCAAATAGACTAAACTGAGTAGATTCATTTGGGCCATCTCTAATGGCAAAAATGCAAATGGGATACCTTTTATCCCAATCATTCGGGTAATCCCGACAATACACTCTTAAAATGGTGTTTAAGGTCTGATGTCATCTTTCCAAAGTTCGCTGGGATTCAGGATGATATGCAGTTGATTTAAAGTGCTGTATGCCTACGTTATCCATGAAATCTGTAAACAACCTAGCAGTAAAATTTAGACCCTTGGTGTGACAGAATCCCTTTGGGTACCCCATACCGCGTGAAGAAAGCTGCGAACTCCTCTACCACACTTTTTTGCCTTATACTTCATAATGGAATTGCCTCCAGAAATTTGGTAGACACATTCATTATGGTTAGCAAGTACTGGTTCCCACTTTTAGTTTTAGGGAGGGGACCTACACAATCAATCATAACCCACGTGAAAGGTTCTTCGAATGCGGGAATTGGCAACAAAGGGGCTGGTTTTATTACTGCCTGTGGCTTACCTACCATTTGGTGTATGACATGTATGGCAAAAGTTAACCACATCCTTGTACAGTCCAGGCCAATAGAAATGCATTTGTATTTTAGCCTGAGTCTTCCTTAAGCCTAGGTGACCTCTTACTGGTGGTTCATGTGTTAGCCATGATACTTCCTGTCTATAAGGAGAAAGTGAAGTCTGCAGATGCTGGAGATCAGAGCTGTAAATGTGTTGCTGGAAAAGCGCAGCAGGTCAGGCAGCATCCAGGGAATAGGAGAATCGATGTTTCGGGCATAAGCCCTTCTTCAGGAATGAGGAAAGTTTGTCCAGCAGGCTAAGATAAAAGGTAGGGAGGAGGGACTTGGGGGAGGGGCGTCGGAAATGCGATAGGTGGAAAGAGGTCAAGGTGAGGGTGATAG
>NC_057721.1:39909659-39941244 GCF_004010195.1 Chiloscyllium plagiosum | reverse complement strand
TTTGGAACTGGTCCTCCTGGGAGTAGATGCGGCGGAGTCGAAGGAATTGGGAGAATGGGATGGTGTTTTTACAGGGGGCAGGATGGGAGGTGGTGTAGTCCAGGTAGCTGTGGGAGTCGGTTGGTTTGTAGTAGATGTCCGTGTTGATTCGGTCGCCTGAGATAGAAATAGAAAGGTCGAGGAAGGGGAGGGAGGAATCTGAGACTGTCCAGGTGAATTTGAGGTCGGGATGGAAGGTGTTGGTGAAGTGGATGAATTGTTCAACCTCCTCGTGGGAGCACGAGGCGGCGTCATCGATGTAGCGGCAGAAAAGGTGGGGGTTGGGGCCAGTGTAGTTGCGGAAGATGGACTGTTCCACATATCCTACGAAGAGGCAGGCATAGCTGGGGCCCATGGGCACCAGGGAATGTTAAATTTCTGTCCATCTATTCCACAAATGACCACTCTCCTGGATAATGTTAGAAAGAGTTCAGATATGTTCATCTCTTACTACTAGAGACTGATTAGATCCTGTATCTCTCAAAATTGCAACTTCTTTCCCTTCTCCCCATGTTCTTCCTGAGTAAACTTTACCCATAAAAGTGAAGTCTTTATAGAGATTGGGAACTAACACAATATACAGTCCCTACCTCGGTTGTGCACTCCCCTGCAGCTTCTTGACTTTTATTTTGGTTTCCTTTACTACTTCCACTCATGCCACTGGCTAGCCTGTTTTAGCACGTTTTCCCACAGTGCCTTTTTTCAATGACCAACACTCATTTTACATGTCCCACCTTACCACAGTGGAAGCACCTGAGGCCTTTAACCTCCTTTCCACCCTTTTGGACTTCTTTTTCACTTGTAAACTATTACCAGCGTGCTCTACACTTTATAGTGTAGGTTCTCCTCTTCTCTCAATTTCTATCGCTCAGAGAGTGGCATTCTTGCCGGGAGCTAAATTTTGCCTTTTGCACCAATGGATAGTTATCTGCCATCTCTGCCGCTCTTCTCGCTTCTTAACCATTCATGTGGATGAACAGAAAGTTCATCTCTGGAAGTGAGTTTTTAAAATAATAAAGCAGAATAATCTTTCTTAAATCGTCATAGGTGTTATCCATTTTTAAGGCTATGTATCACCCATCTATCAAAATGACCATATTTAATTCTTTCGAACTCAATATAAGTCTGACCTGGTTACTCCTTTATGTTTCTGAAGCACTGTCTATATGCCAATTCTTAAGCATTCAAAATAGCCTCTTTGACATCTGTATGACTTTTTGACTCCTTATCTGACATTGCTGTAAATACCTCCCTAACTCTACCTACCAGCTTAGTCTGAACAAGCATTACCTACAAGTTCTCTGACCACTTCATCTGTCCAGCCAATTTTCCAAATGAAATAAAGAAGGTTTCAATATCTCTCTCATCAAAATGTGGCAATGCTAAGAACCTCCTCTTGTTCTCCACATCTACTTAATTTCAAAACCATACAGTGGCTGTCATCTTTGGTATCTTTCTTTCTTTCCGGCTGAAGATCTCCCTGGGTGGTCATCTTTCTTTTTACTGTGAATATGTTACATCTGAAAAGGTACTTTTTTTATAGAGACTGTTCCTAATTTCTTGGGTCTGTCTCGACAGAGAAACTGCCAAATTTTCAAAATGTCTGCTTTTTTTTAATATCCCCAGCATCAGATTATCTCATTGGTTCGATATTGACAAAACAATACATTCAAACTTCATTGGGTTTTAGATCCTGGGCTTAATTTAAACTGGCTAAATTTGAATTGTCAAAACAGCAACTAACTCTGGTATCAATTTCACAGCCAAACGTTACATATTTTCAATTTTCAGCTCTCCATGCAGAAGGGCGTTCACTTTCTCATAAACGTACAGTACATGTCTTCTACTTCACAACACCCTAAATTGGAGGAACAATACCATCTCTTTCGCCTGTGAAACCTACAGCCCGGAGGGCTCAACATTGAGTTCTCCAATTTCAAATAACTTTTCTACCCATCCCCTGATTCCCTTTTCCTTCCATACCTCCACCTGACCACTCCTTCCTGCTACCAACTAGACTCATTTTCTCCTATTGATGTACCAGGTTGTATCTACCACCTGCATTGACCGATCACTACCTCACCACTCCGTCCCTTTCCCCATCCATAATCCTTTTCTTTCCCCCCATCCTCCCTTTTATCTGCAGCTCCCCTTACTTCCATCTCCATTCCTGAAGAAGGAAGTATACCTAAAACATTTGACTTCTCCTCCTCTTGATGCTGCTTGGCTTGCTGTGCCCTTCCAGCCTTTTGCCCATCTACTTCAAGTCTCCAAGCAACCAAAATGATTAACAGCAAAATCTTGAAAGATGGAGATCTCAGCAGAGAAAAGGACCTCCCCAGCCTGTTCCAACTTCCAGCTTACCTGACCTTTCTGGAAATTTAATTACAGGCGATCTCTAGGCTTGCTGAGAATCCTTTGCTTTACGAGATCTGAACTTCAACTTTAAAGCATCAAAACCAGCTAAGAAGCCACAGCCTTGCCTAATGGGAAACTGGGCCTCATAAACCAGAGATGGAGCTAGATTGAGTGTTAATTTGATTTGTTTGATTTATTTTTTGCTTTCACACGTACAAAGATACAGTGGACAATGTTGTTTTGCTGTACAGGCAGATCGTACCATACGAAGTGCATCAGGTAGCAGAACAGATGCAAACTAGTGTTACTGGTACAGAGAATGTGCTAGATAGAGATCAACATTAATATTTGAGAGGTCCATTCAAAAATCTGATAACAGCAGAGGAAGAAGCTGTTCTTGAATCTATTTGTGCAAAAGTTTAAACTTTTCTATCTTTTTTTTTCCCCCTACGCAAAATTGCAGTGGGAAGGCTCTTTGGTTGCTTTCCTAAGGCAGGGGGAAGTGTAGATGGAGTCAGTAGATGCAAGGCTGGATTGCATGATGCACTGGGCTGTGTTCATGACTCTCCTATAATTTCCTTCAGTCTTGGGAAGAGCAGCTTCCATACCAAACTGTGATGCATTCAGATTTACTAAAGAAAGCATCCTATGAAAATTGGTAAGTGTCTTTATGGGCATGCTGAATTTCCTTAGCCTGCTAAGAAATTAGCTTTGTTGCTTTCTTGACTGTCACAGTGAAGTGTAGACCAGGGTAGATTGTTGGTGATCATTATTCCTATGAACATGACGCTCTTGACCATCTGCATCTTAGCATCATTGATGCAAACAGGGGCATGCTGTCCACTCCGCTTTCTGAAGTTAACGGCTGAGTTGACAGCCTTGTGAGGCACTGATATTGAGGATTGTGGTGGAGCCAATGTCGCCTCTCCTTACCGGTTATGGTTCATAGGTCAAAGTCAAGGATCCACAGGCGGGGGCTGAGACCTTGGTCTGAGTTTAGAGATGAGTTTGTTTAGAATTATGGTGTTGAGGTGGAGCTGTAGTCAATAAGCAGGAGCCTGGCATAGTTATCCTTATTGTCCAGATGTTTCAGGGTGATGGCATCTCCTGTTGACTTGTTGTGACATGAGGCGAATTTCAAAGGATCAAGGCATGATACGAGCTATGACTAACGTGTTGAAGCACTTCACAGTTATGGAGGCCAGAGCCACTGGTCGGCAGTCATCAAGGTACGCTGTATGATTGCTGAGAAAATATGTTTTGTCAAAGCTTTTTGTTTTGCACTCCTCAGGATATATTGCAGGAATATGAATTTAGGGACAAAACCAATGTTTCTGTTGCATGGGAGGAAAATGCTCATTTATTGGCAAGTGGACAGTGATTAGTAGAGGTGTTGCCATGGAAAATGCACCAAATAATGCTGATTGGTTAGTTACAGGCAGCTTGACTTTGGTCAGGAATGAATGAGGAACAGCTGTCACCTATTGTATTGAGTTGGAAGAGGTGCAGTGCCATAATTTAGCTATTTTTACCTGCCACCTGTGTGAGGTTGTGAAATGTTGCATTAATTGCCAGGTAAATATGACAATAAATATATTTATTTACTTTTAAACTCTCAAAAGCTTTCTGTTGAACTAATTTGATGGGGGTGTATACTTCAGGAGGAAGAAAACCTATATAACTCTTACTTACAAAATGGAACTCATAGACAATGAAGGGAAGGCAGAAATTCTGACTGATAGAATGAACCAAGGGATGTAGATTCGAGCCCTCCAACCTCAGTAGAGTACAACAGCAGTTCTGGAGAGGTTAGTTTTAAAAGTATATGTTTGGGTGGCATGGTGACTCAGTGGTTAGCATTGCTGCCTGACTGTGCCAGGGATCAGAGTTCAGTTCCACCCTCTGGCGACTGTCTGTGTGGAGTTTGCACATTTTCTCTGTGTCTGCGTGGGTTTCCTTCAGGTTCTTTCCACAGTCGAAAGATGTGCAGGGCAGGTGGATTGGCCATGCTAAATTGCTTAGTATCTAGGGATGTGCAGTGTATGTGGGCCAGCCATGAGAAATACAGGATGACAGGGATAGGATAGGATGGAGGGGGTAGGTCTGGGTGGGTTGCTCTTCAGAGGGTCATTGTGGACTCGAAAGACCGATTGGCCTGTTTCTACACTGTAGGGAGTTTTTGTCAAATGTCTTGGTTTGGTCCATGGCATAGTTCAGTCGTAAATCACACTTGAGAATGGGAGCAAAATGTTACCTAGATCTAGGAGGTATTTGCTGAATAGAAAATTGCAAAATTGCAGGCAACCATGTTGGTTGTGCGATGCATTATGAAATCAGCATGAAATTACTCCATCTCTATCTATAATTTAGTTCTAGACCAAAACTTTCTGAATTGCAGTGCATTTTTTTCACTAAGGTGATCTGCAAAGTCCATAAGATCATAAGACATCTTAAATACATTTAATGACCTTGGCCTCCACAGCTGTCTGCAGCAATGTGTTCGACAGAATCGCCACACTATGGCTGAAAAGAGGTTCTTCCTCCTCATGTTTCTAAAAGGTCATCCCTTCGCTCTGAGACTATGCCCTGGATCTAAGCTTCTCCTGTGAGTGGAAACTCTTCTCCAAATCCACTTTGTTCAGGCCTCTCAGTATTCTAAGTTTTAATGTGATCCCCCATCATCAGACACTGAGTGAGAGACTCTCGCAGCCGGAGTCACAGACAGAGGCCAATAGACATGCACAGATAGATACAGAGAGAATAGAATAGAATCCCTAAAGTGTGGAAGCAGGCCATTAGGTCCATCAATTCCACACCAATTCTTGGAAGAGCATCTCACCCAGACACAGCTCCCTACCCTGTCGCTGTAATCCTGCATTTTCCATAACTCACCCACCTGGCCTACACATCCCTAAACACTATGGACAATTTAGCATGACCAATCAATCTAACCCACCCATCTTTGTCCCTCTCTCAGTCCAGACAGGCAAACACACTGGCACGCACGGACTCATAGAAAGATACAAATTTAACAGCATTAACAGAAATTCTCAAATGAGCATGGTTTATGAAGTAAACATCATAATAATCTTGTTAGATGTTGGAGTAGGCTGTTTGCAAGTAAAAAGACGTCACAAGTAGGAGCCTTGAGAGTGCGATGGTGAGAGTTCAAAGGCATTATGTTTCTGTTAGAGTGAAAGTTAGGGCTGGTAAGGTTAAGGAGCAATGGATGAATAAAGATGTTGAGGTTCTAGTCGAGAACAAAAGGGAATCTTATAATTGATATAGACAACTGGGTTCAAAAGAATCTCTCCATAAAGAGTGGAGGGGCATTCTGAGAAGGAAAACAAAGGAGGGGGTATGAGATGCATTGGCAGATAAAGTTAACAATAATCCACAAGAGATTCTATAAGTACATTGAGAGGGTAGGGTTCCTTAAAGATCAAAGAGATTGTCTTTGTGTTGAACCCTAGGAAACCGGAGAGATACTAAATTACTATTTTGTGTCAGTTTTTACTGTGGAGAAAGAAATGGAGGCAAGAGAATTCGGAAATATTTAGAGATGTTTGAAAACCATTGACATTATGGAACAGGAAGTTTTGGAGGTCTTGGAAAATAAATCTCCGGGACCTCATCAAATGTATCCCAGAATGCTGTGGGCAGTAAGGGAGGGAATCGTAAGGCTGCTTGCAGAAATACTTGCATCATCAACTGTGGGTGAGGTGCCTGATGACTGGATTGTGGCTAATCTAGAACATAGAACAAAACAGCATAATACAGGCCATTCGACACTCGATGTTGTGCCAACCTGTGAAACCAATCTAAAGCCCATCTAACCTATTATCCCATTATCATCCATACGTTTATCCAAGGACCATTTAAATGCCCTTAAAGTTGGTGAGTCTACGAATGTCACAGGCAGGGTATTCCACGCCCTTACTACTCTGAATAAAGAATCTACTTCTGACATCCACACCCTTCAATTTAAAGGTATGTCCACTCATGCTAGCCATCACCATCTGAGGAAAAAGGCTCTCATTGTCCACCCTATCTAATCCTCTGATGATCTAGGATGAGGAAGGAAACTGCAGGGGATGGGCACAATTGAAATGTGGAGTTTATTCAAGGACCAGCTATTGCAGGTCCTCTAAGTATGTACCAGTCAGACAGGGAGGAAGTTCACTTTCTAGAATTGCTAACACCTCCGTTTTATGAACCGCAATCCCGTCTCATCTAATAGCCCGTACTCTGTATTCTCCTTGACAACATTGTCTTTTTCTAGTGTGAATGCTGATGAAAAATATTCATTTAGCACTTTCCCTCTCTCCTTGGACTCCACGCACAACTTCCCACTACACTTCTTGACTGGCCCTAAATTTAACTTAGTCGTTCTTTTATTCCTGACGTACCTATAAAAAGTTTTAGGGTTTTCCTTGATCATACCTGCTAATGACTTCTCCTGTCCCCTCCTGGCTCTTCCTAGCTCTCTTTAGGTCCTTCCTGGCTAACTTGTAACTCTCTAATGCCCTAACTGAGCCATCACATCTCATTCTCACATAAGCTGCCACCTTCGTTTTGACAAGAGATTCAATTTCTTTAGTAAATCACAGTTCTGTCCCTTGACCAATGTTGTGCCTTTGTTTAAGAAGGGTTGTTAAGAGAAATCAATGAGTCTGACTTTGGTTGTGGGTAAGTTGTTGGTGAATCTAAAAGACAGGGTTTATAAACATTTAGAGAGGTTAAAATTGATTAGGGATAGTTAGTGTGGTTTTGTGAGGAAAATTGTCTTCACAAACTTGATTAGTTTTCTGAGGAAGTTACCAAAAAGAATGATGAGGGTAGAGCAGTAGACATTGTTTACTTGGACTTTAGTTAAGCCTTTGACAAGGTTCTGCATGGTAGGCTAATTAGTAAAGGTAGGTCACGGATTCAGGGTGAACCTGCCAACTGGATACCTAAATGCAGGAGACTGAGTCCTGGTAGATGTTGCTTTTCAGACTGAAGGCCTGTCACCAGCGGTGTTCCATAGGGATCAGTTCTGGGTCCTGTTTTGCTCGTCGTTTAAATAATTGATTTAGATAAGAATAGAGAATTCATAGAGTAAGTTTGCGGATGACACCAAAATTGGTGGTATAGTAGAGAGTAAGAAAGGTTTTCTAAGATTACAATGGGATCTTGATCAAACGGGTCAATGGGCTGAAAAATGGCAGATGGAGTTCAATTTGGATAAATGTGAGGTATTATATTTTGGAAAAATAAACAGGGATGCGATTTATACAATTAATGGTAGGGCTTCTGATAGTGTTGTAGAACAGAGGGACCTAGGGGTTCAGGTACAGAATTCTTTGAGGCTTATATAACATATACACAGGGTGATTAAAAAAGCATTTAGCATTTGTGCGTGGGAAATCATGTCTCACAAACTTGATTGACTTTTTTGAAGAAGTTACAAAGAGGATTGAGGAGGGCAGAGCGGTAGATGTGATCTATATGGACTTCAGGTAAGGCATTCAACAAGGTTCCCCATGGGAGACTGGTTAGCAAAGTTAGATCTCACGGAATAAAGGGAGAACTCTCCATTTTGATACAGAACTGGCTCAAAGGTAAAAGACAGAGGGTGGTGGTGGATGGTTGTTTTCAGACTGGAGGCTTGTGACCAGTGGAGTGCCACAAGGATCGGTGCTGGGTCCTCTACTTTTTGTCATTTATATATATGATTTGGATGCGTGCATAAGAGGTACAATTAGTAAGTTTGCAGATGACACCAAAATTGGAGGTGTAGTGGACAGCAAAGAGGATTACCTCAGATTACAAAAGGATCTTGATCAGATGGGCCAATGGGCCAAGAAGTGGCAGATGGTGTTTAATTCAGCTAAATGCGAGGTGCTGCATTTGGGGAAAGCAAGTTTTAGCAGGACTTCTACACTTAATGGTAAGGTCCTAGGGAGTGTTGCTGAACAAAGAGACCTTGGAGTGCATTTACAAGAATGTTGCCAGGGTTGGAGGATCTGAGTTACAGGGAGAGGCTGAACAGGCTAGGGCTGTTTTCCCTGAAACATCAGGGGCTGAGGGGTGACCTTATAGAGGTTTACAAAATTATGAGGGGCATAGATAGGATAAATAGACAAAGTGTTTTCCCTGGGGGTCGGGGAGTCCAGAACTAGAGGGCATAGGTTTAGGGTGAGAGGAGAAAGATATAAAAGGGACCTAAGGGGCAGCTTTTTCACACAAGGGGTGATACGTGTATGGAATGAGCTGCCAGAGGAAGTGGTGGAGGCTGGTACAATTGCAACATTTAAAAGGCATTTGGATGGGTACATGAATAGGGAGGGTTTGGAGGGAGATGGGCCAAGTGCTGGCAGGTGGGACTAGATTGGGTTGGGCTATCTGGTCAACATGACGGTTGGACCAAAGGTGTTGGTTCCGTGCTGTACATCTCTATGCTTGCCGCAATTGTCTAGTCCTTTGAGTGTAAGAGTTGGGAAGTCATTTTGAGGGTTTACAGGATGTTAAGGAAGCCTCTTCTGGAGTATCGTGTCCCTTTCTGGTTGTCCTGTTATAGGAAAGATAATATTAAGCTGGAGAGGGTTCAGAAGAGATTTACTAGGATATTGCCAGATATGGAAGGTTTGAGTTTCAAAGAAATGCTGGGACTTCTATGGAAATTGCAAAGCAACCTGATGGAAGTTTATAAAATAATGAGGGGTATAGGTAGAGTTAATGGTAGTTGTCTTTTCCCTAGAATGGGGGATTTCAAGGTGCGAGGGCACATTAAGGTGAGAGGAGAGAGATTTTAAAAAAGACATGAGGGGTGAATTTTTTTTACACACCGGGTACTTCGTGTGTGGAATGAACTCCCTGAGGAAGTGGTAAGTCTGGATACAATTATGTTTTAGACATTTGGATAAATATGAATAGGGAAGGTTTGGAGCAGGCAAGTGGGACTAGTTTAGTTTGGAATTATGTTTGGCACAGACTGGTTAGGCGAAAAGGGTCTGTTTCCATGTTATATGACTCTGTCTCTATGAATAGAATTGGAAGGAAACAAGGAGTGGCAGTACTAATGGAGGATATAAATGCCCTAGACTAGTGCAGATGTCCTAATTACAGGAGATAAATAAAGGAGGAAATCTGTGATCAGATCAATGTGGGCAAAGCAGTTGTATCTCAAATATTAGCTTTCGAACCTTAGAGAGTATAAAAAGATAAAAATAACTTGACTAGTTTATGCCAGCATCTTAGTTCCTGTATTATTTATTCATAGCACTTCACACTGCTGTTTTTTCACCTCTGATACTTTGGGGGAATGGGCCCATCTCTTGTAAGTAATGTTTAACTTTTTTAAAATTGCAGTCTTTTGCTTTTGTGTAAGTGCTTTCCTACAGGAAACAAAATTGAGGATGTTACTAAAAGAAAAACAGTGGGCAATGTAATACATCATACTGTTCATATCCAGTGCTTTTTCTAAAGTAAACATGGTTTTTAAATCATCCTAATGGAAACCATTTGTCCCTTTGAGCCCATGCCAGGGTATGAGGTTTTATTCAGAGGAAAATTCTACACAAGACATAGCAATATTCTTTACACAAGACATTGGTTAGGTCTCCGTTTCGAATACTGTGTCAAAACTTTGATTCCCTTGTGCCGTGAAATGTTGAGGCTTTAGCAAGGATGGGCAGGACACTGTAATATTTGTTTCTAGTTTTAAATACCTTTGCTACCCAACTGGTCTCAAAAGGTTGTCTCTGTATACATGGGGAGGTATGGAGTTGAGAATTATGTTGTAGATTTATAAAATAATGAAGGTACGTTTATGGTAAATTATTTATCTGGGTTGGACAAGGTCATCTGTTGGTCATGGCATTTGCTTGTCCCACTGTACACATTCTGGAATTGGTCATGAAGATTAAAAATCTAGATTGATCCAAATATTATGTGCTATAATGAGAAAGTAGAATCTGGGTGAATGAACTAAATGACCATTCTTATCTGTATCATGTAAACTATCTGAATGGGTTTAAGGTTTGTTCCAATTTTGCACGGATCATAATTGATGGATTAGTGTGTAGTATTCACAATTCTGAAAGATTGGAAATAGTTAATCACTACATAATACTGACTGAATTGTAGCCCTATGATTTATTGTAATCTGAGATTCCATCAGCAACCATTATTTCAGTGTGGGACAGGATCTACTTGATGACATCCAAAGTTTGGTGAAAAGATCCTTTTTATTGAGAAATTGCAAATTATTGATAGTCTTATCTGACATTATAATTTATGGATTGCTAATGGGAATAGCATGGAAGTGCATTCATTAACTAGTTACGTTGCTGTACTGTTCCAGTGTTCTTTCCAGGCCCCCTCACTTCATGAGGGAATGTTTAAAGGAGGCAACAGTGAAGGCAGCTTAAGAGGAAAATGCATTTTGAAATAACATTATGTATGTTCTTGAAAGTAATTTACTTCTAAAAACTTGAATGGTTTTCGAAGAATTTGTATTATTTCAGATGATAAATATATAGTATAACGCTGAGCTATAGATCCATTTTGTCCGGGGTATAACTCATGGACCATATGTGTCTGAAAACTTCAACAATCTATCCCATGAACTCCCTGCCAGTTGGTTGGTTGTGCATTTGTGTAAAATAAAATTAGCCATTCAACTATGAGTTCCTGAAGCTTAGAGAAACATGATTCTTGACTGGATTATTTCTACAATCAGCAGTAATTTAATTGTATTGGTTAGGAACCTGCCTTGTGCAGTTTTGTAGGCCAGTATTTTTGAAGAGCAAAAGTTGCTCAGTTTTCAAGATATGGGGCAGGAATGAGAAAAAGGAAGCTGAGGATGATGAATGAGATTAATAAGTATAGTTTTAAAGGAATGTAGGAGCAGATTACTGCAGATGCTGGAACCTATACTGAAAACACCAAATGCTGGAGATCACAGTGGGTCGGGCAGCACCCATGGAGAGAGAAAGCAAGCTAACATTTCAAGCCTAGATGACTCCTCTTCAGAGCTGAAGTGCGGAGAGGACTGCATTAGTGCAATAATTGGATGGGGAAGTGTAGGCGTTAGAGTGCTGGGGAGAAAGCATGTAGATAGTTCAGATTAACTGATCGGAGTGTGAGAATGGTGTGTCTAACTACCAGACGTGAAAGAACAAACACTCCCAATGGGGTGGGGGGGATAGGAGAGAGAACATGGTAACAGAGAACATAACAAGCAAAGCTAAAAGAAAAGGAAAGAATTAGTTCACAATTTGAAAGTGTTTAACTCCGTATTGAGCCCTTAAGGTTGTAAAGCGCCTAGTTTGAAGATGAGATGTTGCTTTTCCAGGTTTTGCTGTGATTTGCTGGAGGATTACAGCATGCCTAGGACAGACAAGTGGGCAACAAGCAGGACACTGGGTCATGCTTGCACACAGACCAGAGTTGCTCTGCAAAGTAGTCACCCAATCTGCATTTTGTTTCTCCAATGTAGAATACGCCACCTTGGGAGCAATGAATACAATACACAAGATTGGAGGAGGTACAGGTGAAATGCTGCTTTACCTGGAATGTCTGTTTGGGCCCTTGGGTGGTGAGTAGGGAAGAGGTGAAGGGGCAGGTGTTGCAGCTTCTGTGGTTATCTGGGAAGAGAGGATTGTGTTGGTGGTTGAGGAATGGACTAGAGTGTCCTGGAGGAAACGATCCCTGTGAAATGCAGACGGGGACTGAGGGGGAAAATATGTTTGGTGGCATTCTATTGGAGTTGTCAGAAATGAATGATCCTTTTGAATGTGGAGGCTGGGGTGAAAAGTGAGGACAAGGGGACCCCGATCACGTAGTTGTGAGTGATGGGAAGGGGCAAGGGCAGAAGTACAGGTGGCAAGTTGGATGGAGTTGAGGGCCCTGTCAATCACATGGGCAAGAAGCCATGGTCACGGAAGAAGGAATCCATGTTAGCAGCGCTGTTTTGGAAGCTGACATCATCCGAACAGATACGACATCGGCAAAGCAACTGGGAGAAATGGATGAGATCCTTGCAGGATGTGGGGTGGGAAGAGCTGTAGAGAAGGTAGCTATGGGAATCAGTGGCTTTGTAGAGGATGGCAGTGGATAGTTTATTCCCTGAAATGGAGAGGTGCAGAAAGGAAGAGAAGTGTTGGAAATGGACACTGTGAAAATTAGAAGTATGTAAGTTTGAGGCAGAATGAACAAATCTTTCAAGGTCCAGACAGGAACATGAGGTGACACTGAAACTGTCGTTGATGTACCGAAAAAGAGTTGTAGGCGGGGGTCAGTGTAGGACTAGATCAAGGATTGTTCCAAATACTCCATAAAAATACTGGCATGACTGGGACAAATGTGGGTGCCTGCCTGAATAAATGATTGTAGAAATGGAGGCAGCAGAAGAATAGTTCAAAGTCATGGCGAGCTCAGAATTCACTAAGGTGAGGGAACACTGGTATGAAGCTGAGACCTTTGCCGAGAAACAGTATGTTCAGTTTCGGACAAGGGAAGGCCAGGAGGTATGGTGAAAATACAGCAAGGACTGGGATTTGGGGGGGAGTAACATCTGGGGAACAAAGGGATAGCATCTGAAGGCTGGGAAAGGGTAGGTACTAAGGGACATTAAGGGATTGGCTTTGAATGATGGGATGGGTTCGAGAGGTGGAAAGGGGAGGGCGGCACAGGATAGGTGTTGGAGTCTATACGTTGCTGTGCCATGATGCCTGAAAGAAATAGAGGAAGTCTTTTAAAGTGACGGATGAGATGAAGGATGAAGTGAAATTGGGGAACAGCACAACTTTGAGAGAATAAATTGATATTGCTGCAGAGTAGAGTTGAGTATGCACATATAACAGCACATGGCGTTGATCGTGGATCTCAGGATGCGGCAGGAACAGCAGTCTGAGGAACATTGTATGTCCTGGAGATACTTATAATCTTGGGGATTCAAACATGAAGGGTGAAACTTGAGTTGAAATCCATGTGGCATAAGTCTGAGTCGTTGGCAGTTGCTGAGAAAGGAAACATGGCTGTGAAAGTGAGTTTTGGCAAACATCTTATTGAACACCAGCAGTAAAATGGAGAACATTGAAGATGTGTATGGTAAAAGAGATGACCAGAATTACCCTTCGAGGGAAGAGCAAAACTTCTTCAGGGTGGGCATTGCTCAAAGAGATATGGCAGTCAATTAAATACTGTGTCGAAGCAGATTACTGGAGATACTGGAGTCTGGACTGAAAACAAAAAAATGCTGGAGATCACTGCAGGTCAGGCAGCATTCTTAGAGAGACAGCCAACGTTTTGAATCCAAATGACACCAATTCAGAGCTGAAGTGTGGAAAGGGCAGCATTTATGCAATAGTGGGGGATGCTGTTGGGTGTGTTGGAATGCTGGAGAGTAAGGATGTTGATTGTTCAGATTAAGTGATCAGATTGTGAGAATGCTAGTACAATGGAGCGTTTAACTGCCGGACTGGAAAGAACAGACTGTCCCACTAGAGTTGGTGGAGAGGAGAGAGGAGATGGTAACAGAGAACATAACATCACCCGCAGGGATGGGAAGTTATTTGAAATTTAAGAACTCGGTGTTGAGTCCTCCGGGTTTTAGGCTGCCCAGGCAGAAGGTTAGGTGGTGTTCCTTGAATTTGTGGTCTGATTTGCTGTGGCAATGGAGGAGGTCAGTGATCGTCATGCCGGAAAGGGCGTGGGAATGGGAATTAAAATGGGTGGTCACTGGGAGGTCAGGTCTGCCCCTTGCGAGTCCGACTGAGATGCTCAGCGAAACATGGCCGACATTTACATTTGGTGTCTCCATTGTAGAGAAGACCACATCGGGAGCACCGGATACAGTAAACTAGGTTGGAGGAGATGCAGATGAACCTCTGTCTCAACTGGAAGGACTGATTGAGGCCTTGGATGGTGGGGAGTGGGGTGGCTGTGCCAGCAGGTTTTGTTTATTTTTGGTTGCAGGGGAAGGTACCTGGGGGTTCGGAGGGTTGGTGGGGAGAATGGCGCGAACCAAGGATTGGTGAAGAGAATGATCCTTGCGGGAGGCAGGGTGGGGTGGGGAAGAGGTTCTTGGTGTTGGGGTCTAACTCCAATTAGGCAGCAATGTTTACAGATGATATGCTGGATGCAGACACTGGTGGGTGGTAGGTGAGGACAAGTGGGACCCTGTCTTTTTTGCATTTGTGGGGAGTAGAGGAGGTGCAGTGGAGGGCTGTCTGGATGACTGGGGGTTGTTCAAAATAGGTGTCAGATGGGCCAAATGAGTTTGAGGGTGGGGTGGAAGTTGTGGGCGAAGTCGATGAACTGTCCCAGTTTAGCCTGGGTGCAGGATGCTGCACTGATGCAGTCATCGATGTAGCGGTGGAAGATTTGGGGCACAGTGCCTGTATAGGTACTGAAGAGGGCTTGTTCGACATAGCTGACAAAGGCAGGCAAAGCTAGGGCCCATCCAAGTGCCCATGGCTACCCCCTGGATTTGGAGGAAATGGGAAGAGTTAAAGGAAAAGTTATTAAGGACGAGGACTAATTCAGCGAAGCTGAGTAGGATAACACTGGAGGGGGACTGGATGGGTCTATTGGAGAGGACAAAGCTGAGGGCCTGAAAGCCATCCTTGTGTGGTTTAGATGTGTATAAGTACTGCACATCCACAGTGAAGATAAAGCACTGGGTGCCAGGGGATTGGAAGTTACTAAAGAGTTGGAGGGTGTGGTTAGTACCTCGAATATAGGTGGGATGTGTCTGATGGGTGTTGGAGCCTATACGTTGCTGGAGCTTGTGTGCCATGATGCCTGAAAGAAATAGAGGAAGTCTTTTAAAGTGACGGATGAGATGAAGGGTGAAGTGAAATTGGGGAACAGCACAGCTTTGAGAGAATAAATTGATATTGCTGCAGAGCAAATCCAAAGGGGAGAGGATGGAGTTGAGATCAGTTCTTCGGACAGGAGCGTGCAGAGTGCATAACCTCATGTTTTCCCATAATACATTCCATTTGCCAGGTTTTACCCATACACGGAGCCTGTCTATATCCTCCTGTAGACTGTTTGAGATCCTCGCTTGCCTTCGTACCTGTATTTGTGTCATCTGCAAACTAGGTGATAATATCTTTTCTTTATCCAAGTTAAAATATTTTGTAAATAATTGTGACCCCTGTGACACCCTACTAGTTACAGGTAGCCATGCTAAAAATGGGCCCATTACCTTACTGTCTTCTGCTTGTTAGCCAATCCTTTAGCATGTTAATATTCTACCTCCAACACCATGAGCTTTTAATAAATAGTTTTGTGTGTACCTATCAAATGCCTCAAAGAAGTCTAATTTTTGTCAGGCATGATTTACCCTTCTTGAAGCCATGTTGACTCTTGCTTGATTATGTTATGCATTTTTAAATACTTTTGCTTTTGCATCCTTTATAATAGATGCTAATATTCTCCCAATTGGAGTGCTGTGTACAGCTCTGATCATCCTGCTATAGGAAGAATACTATTAGAAAAGGTTTACCAGGATGCTGCTGGGACTGGAAGGCTTGAGTTATAAGGAGAAGCTAGATAGGCTAGGACATTTTCCCTGGATCATAGGAGGTTGAATTGTGACTTTATAGAGATTTTGTAACTCGTGAAGAACATGGATAAAGTGAATAGCAAAGGTTTTTTTCCTAGGCTGGGGAAATTCAAAACTAGGGAGCATATTTTTAAGGTGAGTGGAGAAAAATGTAAAAGGGACCTGAGGAGCTACTTTTTCATGCAGAGGGTAGTTTATATGTGGAATTAACTATTAAGCGGAAGTTGTGGATGCAGTTACAACATTTTAAAAGACATTTGGACAGGTGTATGAAGAGGAGAGGTTTAGAGGGATTTGGGCCAAACACAGGCAAATGGGACTAGTTTAGTTCGGCATGGACAAGTTCGACTGAGGGATTTGTTTCGATGTTGTATGACTCCATACTGCAAATATAATAATGTTCTTTTTGTTCATTCATTGAGGGCATCGCTGGCTAGGTAGCATTTATTATCCATTCCTGATTGCCCAGAGGGCAGTTCAGAGTCAACCACATTGCTGTGGGTCTGGAGTCACATGTAGGCCAGACCAGGTAAGGATGGCAGTTTCCTTCACTAAAGGACACTTGTGAACCAGGTGGATTTTTCTGACTTTTTTTAAAATTCAAATTCCACCATCTGCCATGGCAGGATTCAAACCCGGGTTCACAGAACATCATCTGGGTCTCTGGATTAACAGTCCAGTGATAATACCGCTAAGACATTTGCAAACTTGCGAATACAATGTTTACGATTGCAATGGACTTATCAGAGGATCATACTAAAACAGGTAATCATCCTGGTCTCTTTCTAGCTAACTATATCCCTGAGGCAGGGTATTTTTATACCCTTTCTCAATACAGCCAGGCTGTATATTCACACATTGATCCAGTTTCCAGCTATTTGACCAGTGACAAAATTCTTAAACATGCCATGTTTTCCACAGCCTCATTAATCAATTCCTCAATAGGACTTCTTTGTTTTCCCCTGGAAAGAGGCTCACCTCTTGACTTTAACAAACTTTGATCTCACACTTAGTTTGTTCAGGCTCTTGCCATTTGGATGTCATCCAATCATCCATGTGATATTCACGCAGCACAGTTCTGTGATCAAGCACTCTTAGCTGATAAATAGTCTACATTATCACGTCTGATGCACTGGTGTGTTTTCAACCAGATGCAATCCTTTCAGACTTAGTGTGACAGGTCCATCTGTTACTGCTGGGTTTAAAACAAGGATTAGAAAGGTCACTGGTCTTAATGTTTCTGTGTTTGAGGAAATGTGCGTGTATTTAATTAAGTCATCATCTGACTATTAACTGACTTCATGTTTTTTTTCCTCATTTCATTTCAGCTAACCATCAACTTTCAGGTTAATGCCTTAATCTAATACAGGCCTTCTAAGGGTCTTCAGGATTTAATGAAAATACCAGCATACTTATTCACCCTTAACAATCCTTGCCTCCAGACCTTGGAGATTTCAACTTAGTTTCTTCCTTAAGACACACAGCAGAACTTCAACGCTGGTAGTATGACATATTGAATGACTACTAGTATATGGGACACAGATTGGCCAAATCTATGGCATGAACTACCCCTCTCCCATATTAAACCTAGTCATCATGTCATTAACGAATTCTGTTCTTTTTCATCGTATTATTCCTTTGCCTTGAATTGACCTCAATGACACCTATTCTCCAGGCCAGATCCCTATTCAGATCCATGGTCTGTGATTTCTGCAGCTGAGTCTCTTGCATGATTATTTGTTACAACAGTTTCAAATGGAATAATCTGGCCAGTTTAGAACACTGGAGAATTGGATCTCCTAGACTTTCAAGACAAAAGGTACCAACTTGTGGTGTGTGCACTGTTGTATAAAACTGTTTTTCTTAACTTAAAACCAGTCTGTTTTGCAGTCTAGACATCTGTCTTGAACGTTGAGCAAAGTCATTCACTATAACCGTGGCCCTACTACAGTAGAAGCAAAAGTAGGGTCTCAACATACAATTTCTATCCAGAATAATCCACTTTGCCACACTAAAGGACAATAGACAGCTTCCACCAATTTGCTGTTATGTTCACTGTTTCATCTTGATGTAATTAGGATTGTACTGTGGGCTCCCAAATATTCAACATAAATTAGAGGAACAAATATGCAGGAAAACTGGGGAGACTTGCAGGAGCAATAGAGTTGTCATGGTAGGAAGCTTTAATTTTCCTAACATCGACTGGGACTGTCAGAGTGTTAAGAGCTCAAACGATGTGGAATTTAAGTGCATTCAGGAAAGTTTTCTCAAGCAGCATATAAGAGGGTCCTTCTTGGGAAGGGGCAAAACCTGACCTACTGTTGGGAAATAGGGCAGGACAGGTGATCGAAGTGACGGGGGTGGAGGAGAGCACTTTGGGACCAGTGACTATAGTTCTATTCATTTTAAAACAGTTATAGAGGGGACAAAATTGGACCACAGGTTTAGGTTCTAAATTTGGGAAAGGCGCTTTTAATGGAATTAGTCAGGAGCTTGCAGGGGTTGATTGGAATAGTTTGTTTGTAGGCAAAGCGATTTCCGGCAAGTGGGAGGCTTTTAAAAGTGAGATAGCTAGAGGTCAAGGTCAATATGTTCCTGTAAGGGTGAAAGGCAAGGTTGACAGGAATAGGGAGCCCTCGATGAGGCTACAGGAATTTACTGAGGAAGGAAATCAGGACGGCGAAAAGGGGGCGTGATCCTTGGCTGAGAAGATTAGGATGAATCCAAAGAGGTTCTTTAAGTATGTTAAAGGAAAAAGAATAACTAGAGAGAGAATAGAACCCCTCAATATGCCTTTGATTAGGGAAGAGTGGTTAGGGTTTCTGGATGTTTTGTCTGCTTGTTTGGGTTTGTTGCTCAGAAATCGGCGGACTGTGTTCATTGGGTACCCATTCTTTTTTAATACACTGTATCTATGATTTTCCTCTGCTCTTCATAGTTCCTCTGTGCTGCAGTGTGTGGTGGCTCGTTGAAACAGTGTTCTAATGCAGCTTTGTTTGTGGATGTTGGGATGAGTGCTTCTGTAGATCAGTATTTGGTCCGTATGTGTTGTTTTCCTGTAGACGCTGGTTTGAAGTTCCCCATTGGCTGTTCGCTCTACTGCGACATCTAGGAATGGCAGTTTGTTGTGGTTTTCCTCTTTTTTTTAATTTTATGCCTGTAAGAATATTATTGATGGTCTTGAAGATTTCCTCTAATTTGTTTCGTTTACTGATGACAGAGATGTCACCCATGTAGCAGACCCAAAGTTTGGGTTGAATAGTTGGCAGAGCAGTTTGTTCGAGTTTCTGCATGACTGCCTCTGCCTCTGCCAAGAACCCTGATATCGGAGATCCCATGGGTGTTTGTTTGTCTGTAGTTTTTGTTATTGAAAGTTGAAGTGAGTGGTAGGGCATAGGCACAACAAGCTAGTGGACCTAGTACAACCAAATTAAAGTCAATTATATACAAAATACTGCAAGCATTGTGTAGCTAAGCTTATGATGTCTTACTATGTTGACAATCAATCGTGAGTGAACTGGTTTAAATGGACTTGTCTGGGGATTAGACCGAAACATGCGAGTAACCTGCAGCTCCTCAACCTCCAGTTGATGATCAAATGATCCCGTCCTGACCTAGCTTACTATTGCTCTACAACCAGCTTTCTTATAACTTTTTTCAGTACAGTCAGGTAGTTTTTCATTGGATGGGTAGTTCATCCTTCTCATCAATTCTTCCTTTTTGACCAAAATTAATTTTTGAGTCTTATGATACACTCTGCTAAAACGTTTGCCCCTGCTCATCTTCTGATCTTCCCTGTAGTCTATTTTCCCAGTGTGCTTTAGATGACTTTTTCCTCATACCTCCATATTTGCCCTTGTTTAAGCTAAGGGCAATGGTTTGAGATCCATGTTACTCTCCTGCAAACAGAATTTAAAATTCTACCATGTTTTCATTGCTGCCCTCCAGAGGACCCTTGACTACAGCATCTTATTAATCCCAGTTTATTACACATTACTAGATTCAAAATAGTCTGTACCCAAGTAGAAGCGGCAGAGTGGCTCAATGGTTAGCACTGCTGCCTCACAGCGCCAGGGACCCGTGTTTGGTTCTAGCCTTGGGCAACTGTCTGTCTGTGTGGCGTTTGCACATTCTCTCTGTGTCTGCGTGGGTTTCCTCGGGGTACTCTGGTTTCTTCCCACTGTCCAAAGATGTGCAGATTGGCTGTGCTCAATTGTCAATCGTGTTCAGGGATGTGTAGGTTAGGTGCATTAGTTAGAGGTAAATATAGGATTGGTGGAATGGATCTGGGTGGATTACTTTTTAGAGGGTCGGCATGGACTTGTTTGGCTGAAGGGCCTGTTTCAACACTGTAGGAATTCTGGAACTAAGCAATCACTGATGCAATCTACAAATTCATTTTCCATGATACCTGTGTTCACCTAATTTGTCAAATCAATATGCAGAATAAGATCTTACGTGGCAATTGTAGTGTCCTTCTTATGTGCAACCACATCTCCACAATAGTTAAGTCATAGTCATTTATTTGTATTTCTGCCATCAAATTATCTATTGTGTTACAAATGCTTTGTACACTCAGATAAACAGCCTTAAGCTTTGACATTTTACTTATTACTTTTCTGGTTCTAATTGCTGCCTCACTTGTATTTTCTGCCCATACTGTCACATTTGGACTGTTGTACACCTCTTCATTTACCCGCACTTTGCTCTCTTGATTTTTTTGAACTTGCCTTCAAATTACACTTCCCAATCAATTAATTAATGTCAAGCTCTATCTACAATCCAAATTACCTGATTCACTAGGATACTGATCCCAGAGTGGTTCAAATGAACAAAAATTAAAGAACTGTAGATGCTGGAAAGCTGAAACAAAATCAAATTGCTGGAGAAACTCGCAAGGTCTAGCAGCATCAGTGAAGAGCAAGAAGCGTCAAAGTTCCTGTTCCAGTGACCCTTCTTCAGAACTGATTGTCGCTAGGAAAAGGTAATATATGTTTGTGGTGTAAAGGCATAAGCAATGGATGGAAATGAAGTTCAGAGAGAAACAGCATTTGGGCAGACAAAGGGGTGGAGGCAAAAGTTGATAATAGAGACCATCATTGGGTGAAAATGAGTTAGCTATGATGAAACAGTCCATGTGATGACAGTGTAATGGAGTGGGTAAAGGACATGGAAGATGGTGTTCAGGCCATAAAGTTATCAAACTTGATATCGAGTCTTGAAGGCTGCGGAAAATAAGATTTGTTTCTCCAGCTTGCACTGGAACACAGCAGCCAGCCTGAGACAGAAATTGTTGGCTGTGCTTTCTCTCCACAGATGCTGCTAGAGCTGCTTAAGTTTCTCAAGCAATTTCTGTTTTTATGGTTCAAGTGAAGCATGTTTCAACAGAACAGTTCTGTTGTTGGTGCCCACATCTTGAGCGATATGATGTTACTTATTCTACACTATGAAGTATAGGAGCAGAATTAGGACATCTGGCCCATCATGTTTGCTCTGCCATTCAATCATGGCTGATGTGTTTCTCAGCCCCATTATCCTGCCTTCTCCCTATAACCTTGGATCCCCTTACTAATCAAGAGCCTTATCTATCTCTGTCTTAAAGACAGAATAACTTCACCTCCACAGCCTTCTGTGCCAATGAGTTCCACAGATTAACCACCCTCTGTCTGAAGAAATTCCTCATTTCAGTTCTAAAGGGTTGTCCCTTCACTCTGAGGTTATGCCCTCAGGTCTTAGTCTCTCCTCCTAGTGGAACCATCTTTTCCACGTCCACTTTATCAAGGCCGCTCAGCACTCTGTAACTAACTGTTAACTCAACCTGCATGTTAAGCTTAAGAGAACCCTGAACTACAGCTCCCAAATCTCTCTGTGCTTCAGATTACATAAGCTTTTCTCCACTTAAAAAATAGTTTCCCCTCCTCCTACTAATCTGCATTCCATCATATTTTTCCACATTGTATTCTATCTACCTTTTCTTTGATGACACTCCTATTCTGTCCAAGTTCTTCAGCCTCCCAGCTTCATGACCACTACCTTTCCCTCCACTTATCCTTTTGCCATTTGCAAACTTAGCAACAATATCCTCAGTTGCTTTGTTCAGATAGTTAATGTTAAACATGAATAGTTCTGGTCACAACACTGATCCCTGCAGAACTCCAGTAGTCACTAGATACCATTCTGGAAATGACCCCTTTTATCCCCACTCTCTCTGCATTCTGCCAGTCAGCCAATCATCTATCTATGCTAGTAGAGAAAGTGAGGACAGCAGATGCAGGTGATCACAGTCAAGTTGTGGGGGGGGGGGGCGGTGTGGGTAGAGCGGTTCACCTCCCTCCTCTTCCTGGACCTCTCCATCACCGTCCCCGGCGACCAACTAACCATGGACATCATCTACAAATCCAATGACTCCCACAGTTACCTAGACTACACCTGCTCCCACCCTACCTCCTGTAAAAATGCAATCCTTTCTTCCCAATTCCTCCGTCTCCACTAGATCTGTTCCCAGAATGACCAATTCTACCTTAGAAAATCCCAGATGGCCCTCTTTTTCCAAGATCGCAATTTCACTTCCCACATGGTTGACAATAGCATCCAGCACATCTCCTCCACTTCCCACACCACCGCCCTTGAACCCCACCCCTCCCAACATAACAAGGACAGAAATCACCCACCCCCCCCGTCCTTACCTTCCACCTCACCAACCTCCGCATACATCACATCATCCTCTGCCACTTCTGCTACCTCCAAACGGACCCCATCATCAAAGGTATATTTCCCTCCCTACCCCTATCAGCGTTCCGGAAAGACCATTCCCTCCGCGACTCCCTCGTCAGGTCCACACCCCACCCCTGGCATCTTTCCCTGCCATCGCAGGAAGTGCAAAACCAGCACCCAAACCACTCTCCTCACCTCTGTCCAAGGCCCCAAAGGGATCCTTCTACATCCATCAGAAATTTACTTGTACCACTACCAATGTCATTTACTGCATCTGTTACACCCGGTGTGGTCTCCTCTACATTGGGGAGACAGGGCGTCTCCTCGCGGATCACTTCAGAGAACATCTCTCTGGGACGCCTGCACCCACCAACATCACTGCTCCGTGCCTGAACACGTCAATACTGCTCCACCACCTCCCCCCTCGCCCCCCTGCCCGACTCTGTCTAGGACATGCAGGTCCTAGGTCTCCTCAACACCAAACCGTTACCACCCAACGCCTTGAGAAGAATGCCTCTTATTTCACCTTGGGACTCTGCAACCACATGGGATAAGTGTGGATTTCAACAGCTTCCTCATTTCCCCTCCCCCCTCATTATCCCAGTCCCAAGCCTCCAACTTGGCACCGCCCACCGGACCTGTCCATCACTCCCCCATCTGACCTATTACCTTCTCTCTCACCTTCACTCTCAGCCCCCCCGGCTCACAAGCCTCATTCCTAATGAAGGGCTTATGCCCGAAACATTGATTCTCCTGCTCCTCAAATGCTGCCTGACCTGTTGTGCTTTTCCGGCACCACACTATTCATGCTAATACCTTGCCCCAAACACACTTTTATTTGGCAGCCTCCTGTGTGGCACCTATCAAAGACCTTCTGGAAATCTAAATACAGTAGATTTATCTACTGCTTTATCCAACTTGTTTGTTACCTCCACAGAGAATTCTAATGGATTTGTCAGGCATGTCCCTTTCTTGATGAAACCATGCTGACTAAGCTGTATTTTACTAAGTACTCCACGATCTCATCCTTAATAATGGACTCAAATCTTACAAACTACTGAGATCAGATTCACCAGCTAACAATTTCCTGTCTTCTCCCTCCCTCCCTCCTTTAAACAGGTGTTACATCAGCCATTTTCCAGTCCTTTGGGACCCTCCCTGACTCCAGTAATTCCTGAAAGATGACCAGTAGTGCCTCCTCAATCTCCTTCCAAACTCAGGTGTAGTCCATCTGGTCTGAGTGATTTATCCACCTTCAAACCTTTCAACTTCATTTCACTGTCTCCTTTAATAATGGCAACTATCCTCACCTCTACTCTGGCACCCTTGATGTTCTGATACACTCCTAGTGTCTTCCACCGTAAAGACAGATGCAAAGTTCCTATTCAGTTCCTCTGAAATTTCTTTGCTCCTCATTGCTACTTCTCCAGCCTAATGTTCCAGCAGCCTATTGTTAACTCTGAGTTTTTTAATATTTAGGGGGAAAAAGTTCTTGCAATCTTCTATATGACTGCTTAGTTTACCCTCCTATTTCATCTGCTTCCCTACCCCCCCACCCCGTACTGTTTTTTTTGTAAGTTGCTGTCTGTTTTTTAAAGGCTTCCCTATCTTTGACTTCCTGCTAACATTCTCCGCATTGTTTGCTTTTCCTTTCTTTTATGCAGTCCCTGACTTTCCTTATCAGCCATTGTTGCCTCATGCTCCCATTTCTTCCTTGGGATGAAGTTCTGCTGTGTCCCCCGAATTACCCCTAGAAACTCCTGCCTTGGCAAGCCTGCTAGGTTTCCCTTCCAGTAAAATTCTCTGGCCGTATTCTCCCTCATGTCTTTAAATTTGCCTTTAGTCAATCGTAGTACCATGAGATCTGATTATAGTTGCTCCCTCTCAAATATGGGGTGAATTCTATCATTATGGTCACTGCCCCCTTGGAGTTCCTTCATCTTCAACTCCCTATTCATGTCTGTCTCATTACTCCCCATTAAATCTAAAATTGCTTGGTCCCTTGTGAGCTGTTTCACAAGCTACTCCAGAAACCATCTTATGCACATTCCACAAATTCTTCTCTCCACATCCTGATTACTGCTCGAGTGCCTGTATACAACTCCCATCAGGGTCGACTCTCAGTTTTTGTGCTTTCCCATCCTATATTTCTTCTTTCTATCAATTTACTTTAATTTCTTACTGACAATGCAACCCTGACCCATCTGCCTGTCTCTTACTAGCATGTGCATTCTTGGATATTTGGTTCCCAGCCCGGATCCCCTTGCAGCCACATCTCGCTCACAAGAATTACAGTCTGCACTACAGTCTTCTTTCACATAATGCATGCATTTAAGTACAAAGACCTCAATCCTGTTTTGACTGCTCTCCCTTCCTATAGTTGGGATTCCTGAAGAAGGGCTTATGCCTGAAACGTCGATTCTCCTGTTCCCTGGATGCTGCCTGACCTGCTGCGCTTTTCCAGCAACACATTTTCAGCTCTCCTGAGTCTTATACATACACCCCCCACCCCACCCCAGAAGGAGTTCAAAGTCATTATGACCACCTGCTTTAGCTTTTCCTAATCTTTATATTGGGAAAAGATAATTCATGTGGCTCAGGTAATAATCCTGAGATTGCTACCTTTTGATTCTGCTTTTTCAATTTAATCCAGAGCTGCTACAGTCCCTCAGCAGTATCTTATTTCTAGTCCTGTCAACGTGATTGATAGCTACGTGGACCACAACAACTGAATCTTTCCCTTGCACTTCAAATTCCTCTCTCAAGCCCAGTAGAGATGGCATTAGCCTTGACTGTACCCTAGTACAGTCTTTATGACAATCAATAGCAACACTCAAGAAATCCCCATTAAGTTTTTTTTCCCTGTGATACCAGGGTTTGGCTTTGACAGGTAGAAACAGGTTGAAGGGCTTTGGCCGAAGGATCTGTTTCCATGCTGTACAACTCTATGGTTCTATCTCTGACCTTCTAACACAAGTCAGCCCTCAGTCATGCTCACTCTTCCTGGACTCATGAGTTTAAAGCTTTTCCAGTGACAACAGAAACCTGTTTTTTAAGACTGTGGAGCTGGGAGTTCCTTGTGACATCATGGAAAGGTCCATAGTCTCAAGCCATACTATCACTTAGTATTGCAACATTTGTTCCAGCACCTTGCAATCACCAGTTAGCATCTCATGTTCCACAACCAGGTCACTATTCAGGGTCTCATACCTGAATAAGTCTCTGGTTCCTGTGGCTCAATGGGGAGCTACAGTTCACATTGCACACATAACTTACATTGTTGCTTTTACTTGTGCTTGAATAGTACTCACTGCAAAGCTTTTGCTTTGTAAGATGTTTAGCATTGAAAGAGTTGTTTGTGACTGGATTTTGATTGAAGTTCATGCGTAAGTATAGCTTCAAAATTTGACATAATTTAATGTTTTAAAACTTCACAACTATATTTCTTCGCTTAATTGGGTTGAGGGGTTCTTTTGTCTGACATAAACAAGAACAATATACCTTTCCTGTATACTTAGATAGAAATAAGGGTAAAATCTAAGCAAGACCCCGTGTTTTATTTAGCTATGTTTGGAGAGCTCATCATGCACTGTGTGGAATATCCTAATCCTGCTGGTGATCTGGATGGCTGTATGTGCAGGAAGTGTCTCTTACTGGAGTATCTGAAGCTCCAGGATTTGGAGCTTGTGCAGCAGCTCGGGGTTTGAAAGTGCATTCAGGGGACTGAGACATTCATGGATGCTGCATTTTAAGATGTGGTCTCCTCTCAGATTAAGCAAATGCAGGCAGAAAGGGAATGGGCGACTGTCAGACAGAAGAGGGGACCAAACTGGTAATGAGGGAATCACGAATGTTTCTGACTTACAAGCTAATTTTTTGGCTTTAGAAAATGGTGAGAGTGATGGTTCCTCTCTGGAGGCAAGCCAGATCCAAAGAAATAGCACTATGGTTGCATTTCAGCTACAGGGGATCAGTTGAAGAAAGAAGTGTGAAACAACATTAGTGGTAGGAGATTTGTTAATGAAGTGTATTGACAGGCACTTGAGTTGCTGTTAGGCATAACTGTAGAATGTTATGTTGTCCCCAGGTATTGGGTAAAGGATTTCATGACTGCAAGATGTTCTTAATTGGGAGGGTGAACATCCAGAGGTCATGGTCTATGTTAGAATCGATGACATGGGAAGAAAAGAAATGAAGTCCTGCAAGCAAAGTTAGAGGAGTTCGGTCTGAAGTTGAAGAGCAGGATTTCAAAGATAGTAATCTCTGGATTACTCTTGGTGCCATGTAGAAGAGTGTAGGAATAGAACGATAGAACAAATGTGTGTGTAGTTGGAGAGATGATGCAAGAGGGTGAATTTCTGAGACATTGAGTGTTTTAGAAGCAAATTAAGAATAGAAGTAAGCCATTTGGTCCTTCAAGTCTATTCCACTATTCAACATGATCATGATTTTTTTTTATAGATATTTTTATTAGAAACTTAACATTTTTACAAGTTTACAAAAATAAACAAAACACTCAAGTACAAACATTGATATACAATTAAATCTTAATTATATAATAACCAAAATTTAACAAAAGAAAAATACCGAGAAAGAAAAAAATCAAAACTCAACTAACTACTAATCTAACCTACAACTGACCAGAGTGTATATTTAAGTCTCTTACATTATTCAAATAAAAGAAAGAGAAAAAAAAACAGCGGATAACATAGAAATTGGGTCGTGAGATACATGCTCGGAATGTGTTAACATCAAATGTAACAAAACCCGTATTCGTGCGGGATTCCTCTCCTAAGGGGCCCCGGACCAGCCAGGCTCGTAATCTCAATTAAATAAAAGCCCTTGTTAGGATAGCCGAAATATCTGTATTCATATAATTCAAGAAGGGCTGCCATATTTTATAAAATAATTCGGTCTTTCGTACATATTTGTAAGGAAGTCAAGGGGAATACATTCCATAATTAATCTGTGCCAATTTGAAAATCCAGGGGGGCCCTCAGCCACCCAGTTTATTAAAATATGTTTCCTTGCACAGAAAGAGAGAATAGAAAATAGTCTCTTCCCGTGCATATCCAGGGAGGGAAAGTTCGAAAAGCCCAAAAGGAGACATACAGGGTCCACTTTAATTTCCGTTCCTAAAATTTCTATCAGGGTACTTGCTACTTTAGTCCAGTATCTACGAATCTTATGACAGGTCCATAGGCAATGTACAAGAGTGCCCACCTCTATTTTACATTTGGGACACATTGGAGATGCTTCTGCCTCAAATTTTGCCAATCGATCCGGTGCTATATGGGCCTATGAAGTATCTTCAGTTGGATAGCCTGAGTTCTGTTGCAGATGGTGATTCTTCTGGCGTTTTCCCAAATGTCATTCCACGTTTCTATAGAGATTTCTAGTCCCAAATCCTGATCCTATGTTTTAAGCAGATTGTCCGTATCTCCCGATACTTCATCATGTAGTAAATGATAAATACTACTGATGGAGGATAGCCCCATTGGTCGTAGTACTCTACATTCTCTATCTGATTTATAAAGACTATCTAATAACGTAGTCGTCTTCTGTATATAATCTCGAATTTGGAAGTATCGATTGAGGTCTCCATTAGGTAATCCGAATTTCTGACGCAGCTGTTTAAAAGACATCAGGACCCCATCTTTAAATAGGTCCCATAGACATGGGATACCCCTGGATCTCCAGAGTTTAAAAGTGGCATCTGCAAACCCCGGTTGGAATCCCCATGCTCCCTCTATCGGTGCATAGGGAGTGTTTTATGTGAGTTGCCCTCATTTTGCCGCATTATATTCCAAGCTTTAATTGTGTTTAGTATTATAGGGTTTTTACAGTGATCCGTAATGATTTTCCTCTTGTCTGAAAATAAAAGGTTAATAAGTGGGCATTTTACTTGAGAAGCCTCGATGTCCAGTCAGATTGATTGTGGATCAGACAAGACCCAATCAGCTATGTAACTTAATAGGGAACTTAACTAATATTTCCTAAAATCTGGGAAGTCCAATCCTCCCCTTGCCTGTGGCAGCTGTAGCTTCTTCAGCTTAATGAGGGGCTGTCTATGATTCCAGATATAGGAACCCAACCAGCCATATAATTTGTGCAGTGCCAGCCTCGGCAGCATCACCGGAAGCATTCTCATAGGGTATAGGAGACACAGCAGGACATTCATTTTAATTAGTGCTATTCTACCTAGCCAGGAAATTGGAAGGTTTCCCCATCGCTGTAGGTCCTGCCTTATCCTTTTCAGTAAATGCACAAAATTAGCCTTATACAACTGACCAAATACTGGAGTAATAAAAATGCCTAAATATAACAAACCCTTCAGGGACCAACGAAAGGGAAAATGGGATCCGATCCGTCCACTAAGTGGGGTATCATAGCAAGGCCACCCATTGGCATAGCCTCAGATTTTGAGAAATTAATTTTATAGCCTGAGAATGTGCTAAATGTATTAATAACGGATTAAGCGAGGTACGGACATCAGAGGATTACTGAGGAATAGAAGAACATCGTCTGCATAAAGGGTAATTTTATGTTTACCTGTACCAATCCTCGGGGCCGTTATATTAGGATCAGCTCGTATAGCTTCTGCTAGTGGTTCAATTATTAGCGTAAATAACAATGGCGAAAGAGGACATCCCTGACGGCAGCCCCTACCCACACTGAAGCTATCCGAACCTAATCCATTGGTAACCACAACTGCTTTGGGATCACTATACAATGTTGAGACCCATTTGATAAACACCTTTCCAATGCCAAACCTCTCCAATGTGTAAAACAAATATGACCATTCAACCCTATCAAATGCCTTTTCCGTGTCTAATGAAACTACTACTCCTGGTATCTTTCCCTGATGGCAGGCTTTAATCATATTCAAAACCCTTCTAATATTATTGGATGATCTACGGCCCTTAATAAACCCTGTCTGATCTTCTTTTATAATACGTGGCAGTACCCTTTCTAGTCTCAATGCTAACGTTTTAGAAAGGATTTTAAAATCTACATTTAGCAAGGATATTGGTCTGTATGACGCACAATCTTCTGAATCCTTTCCTTTTTTAAGGATAAGAGATATTTGCCTCTTTAAGCGAATGCGGGAGACAGCCCTGACTATATGCATAGTTATACGTGTCCATAAATGGACCAGCCAATATTTCTGTAAATTCTTTATAGAATTCAGCTTGAAAACCATCTGGGCCAAGTGCCTTACTGCTCTGAAGTTGCCTGATTTCGTCAAGTATTTCTTGGACTGTTAGGGGAGCATTTAAGACCAATACCTGTTCCGGAGTTAGGCCTGGAAAGGTCAGATTTTTAAAAAATGATTGCATCCTCCTAGTCCTGTCTTCACAATCCTGCGATTTATATAAATCAGAATAAAATTTTCTAAAGATTGCATTAATCCTTTTATGATCATGAGTCAAAATATCCGTACTTTCCTTGATAGACATGATAGTTTGAGGGCCCTTTTTTTTTCTTTGCAAGAAATGCTAAGTATCTACCCGGTTTGTTGCCAAATTCATATAACCTTTGTTTTGCAAATAATATTTCCCTCTTAGCCGTTTGGGTAAGCGTGGTGTATAGAGCTGTCCTAAGGGCTGTAATCCTTTGCAATTTAACAATAGAAGGTCTATCAGCGTAGGCTGTTTCAGCTGCTTTTAAGCGAGCTTCGAGCAGACGCTGTTGTTCTCCCTTTAATTTTTTCTGGGTCGCTGAGTAGGAGATGATCAAACCTCACGCATAAGCTTTGATGGTCTCCCATATCATTGATGGGTTGCTAGCCGTACCTAAATTGATTTCTAAAACAGTTTTAAATCCTTGAGAGAAGTACTTTATAAATTTACAATCTTTCATTAGGAAGGAGTCCATACGCCAATGCCGAGGGGATGGCCCGTTGTTCCTCGCCTTGATTTCCATATATACAGCAGTGTGGTCGGAAATTGCTATATGACCTATTTTACAGGATGATATGGAATTTAAAAAAAATCGAGGGGGCAAAAAACATATCAATTCTGGAATGACATTTATGTGGATTGAGGTAAAAAGAAAAATCTCTGCCCTGTGGATGAAGGCATCTCCATACATCTACTAATCCTAATTCTTTGTTCAGATCCATCAATTGTCTCGATCTGGGAGATACTCCAGCAGTACTCTTGGGAATCCTATCTATTTCCGAATCCATAATACAATTAAAGTCTCCCCCTATAATTGTATGATGGGCACCAAGAGCCATCAATTTTGAGAAGGCTTCCGTTATAAATTTAAAGGGGTGTGCTGGGGGGCAGTACAAATTTAAAATCCCATATTCCTCTCCAATTTTAAGGGCTTTAATCAGAATATATCGTCCAGATTCGTCTTTTATCTGATTTAGGATTTTGAAAGGGAAATTCTTCCGAATAAGAATAACAACTCCCCTACTTTTTGAGCTAAAAGAAGAAATCCACCCTGTCATAATTTCAAGTGTTCTTTATCCAACAGGTGTGTCTCCTGTAGGAGTGCTATATCAACTCTTTCTTTCTTGAGATTTGATAATATTTTCTTCCTTTTGACTGGAGAATTACTCCCCTTGACATTCCAGGTGCACCACTTAACCGACTGATCAACCATAATCGTCCGGGCAAATCCGAGACCCCTCGGGAGGGGAAACCCTATCCAGAAGATCCCGAGCATAGAGCATATAAAATTCACAAAAATCAAGGCTCTATAATACACTCACAACAGTATAATAAAAAACTATTTCTAAATAATAAAAAAAAATAAAGTGTATTTAAATGGAGATTTTCCCCCTTGTTCCCAGGGGGTGTCACTTCCTTTCCAAAGGTCCATCGTATCCTCTCCCAACCAATGCCCCACCCTTGACCCAGGCGCTCCTCAATAGGAGGAGAATTCAGATATAATACAAAA
>NC_057721.1:39905112-39909506 GCF_004010195.1 Chiloscyllium plagiosum | reverse complement strand
AAATCCCTCTCCCCACCCCCCAAGATAATATTAAACAGTAAGGTAAAAAAAAGAAAAGGGGGGGATATAAACTGGAGAGTGGGGGAAGGCAAACCAACATCCATTATCTCTTACAATTTATCTAAGAGAGTCCAAAAATTCCTTAGCCTTTTCTGGCGATCCGAAGTTATACATGGATCCTTCATGGTTAAAGCGTAGCGTCGCTGGGTAGCGTAAGGAGTACTGAATATTTAAGTCCCTTAAACACTTCTTCACCTCATCAAATGCCTTCCTCCTTCGGACCAGAGCTGGGGAAAAGTCCTGGAATAACATGATCTTGGATCCTTTATAGATCATAGGTTGGGAATCTTTTCCAAGATTTCTAGAGGCTTCTTGGAGTATCTGCCTCTCCTTATAGCTCTGCATCCAGAACAGGACCAGGCGGGGACGCTGGTTTGAGCCGGGCCCGCGTATTGCAACCCGGTAGGCACATTCCACCCTTACCTGGCCTGATCCAGCCTCCAGATTTAAAAGCTGTGGCAGCCACTGCTCGAAAAACGCTGTAAGCTGGCCTTCCTCTTCCCGTTCGGGAAGGCCCAGCAAATGAATATTTTTTCGACGACCTCGATTCTCGAGGTCATCGATATGATTCTCTAAGGTCCGGACTTGCTTTTCGAGAGTCCGGACCCGATCCACGGCCGATTGCGCTGTAATTTCGGAGGTCGCGGCCTTTAGCTCCGCTCCTCCGACTCGGCGCTCGATTTCTTTAATGTCTCGGTCGTGCTTTTGCAGCGCTGCCGAGAGTGAGTCCCATCGGCTTCGGGATTCTTCAATAAAAGCGTCGATCTTCGCATCCAGTTTGGAGATGATTTCCACAAGGCTCGCCACCGTAGGTAAGTCCCCCGGGGCAGCTGCGGACGCCTCTGCTGCAGCTGGAGAGGGTGGGAGAGGGGTTCCTACTTGCTGAGAGCTGCGGGCTCCCTTCCCTTTAGTCATTTTTACTAAAGATTAGATTGTTTAAATTTAATACTAAGCAACTAATTAAATTAAACAGCTATTTTAAATGATTTGGTGAGTGTGGTCGGGGTGGGTGGTCCACTTTGCCCAAGTCTTGGGAGGAGCACTATAGTCTCATAATTGCTGGGTCGCCGCCATCTTGGATCCCCACATGATCATGATTAATTTGCCTTTTTATGCCTGAGATCCATATCTATCTCCTTGAAAACATTCAATGCTTTGGCCTCAACTGTTTTCAGTGGCAGAGAGTTCCGCAGCCTCACTACTTTCTGGATGAAAAAAATTCACTTTGTTTGTGTTCTAAAAGGTCTACTCTTATCCTTTTGACTGTAGCTTTTCTATCTAGTCATTAGACTATAATAGGTTTTTAGATTCCAACCACCTCTTCAATTTTTATTTTGGCAAGGTGGGACTTGTACAAGATGGACAGATTGCACTTGAACAGGAATGGGATCAACATTTTTGTGGGGAAGTTGGCTAATGCTATCTTGGTGGATTTAAACTTGAATGGCTGGAGATTTGGATCCAGAAAAGAAATTCAGAGGGAGGAGAAATTGAATTGGAATGGGAAGTTAAAACATGAGTAAGTGAGCCTGGAAGGCTGAGGAAACATAAGCTAGGTAAGAAACAAGTGACTTCAGCGAGGCCAGATCGAATATATTTCAATGTAAGGAGCTTGAAGTTTAATGCAGACGACCTGAGCACGCACGTAGGTATTTGGGCTGTCAAGAGACCGCCATGCTAGTCAGAGAGATCGCTGCGCCAGGTTAGCACTGGGTCATGAATTTAAGACATCGCTGAGAAGACTCTCAAGGTAAAAAAACACAAAAGAGAAAAAAGAAAAAGGAACAGGTGAGCTCTGGCTCAGGAATCCTACGCATGTCTGAATAATCTAGAACCAAGAAAGAGTTTGCGGATTGAGGTTGCAATATTAATCAAGGAATCAATTACAGAGATGAAGAAGAATAATATCTTAGAATGATCATCATACGAGGCTATATGGTAAAAGTGACGATACACAAGGGACAAACAAGCTGTTGGGTGTACTATCGGCTCCAAACAATCAGGAAAAGGTACAGGATCAAATATGTAATCAGATTTCAGAGAAGTGTAAAAATAATGTGGCAGTAGTAGTATACGTTTTTAATTACCCAAATGTTAACTGGGGTAAAATCAAAATACTGTGGAGCTGGAAAACTGAAATAAAAATAGAAAATGCAGCAGAGCTGGCAGCATCTATGGAGAGAGAAGCAGTTAACATTTGAATTTGATATAACTTTCATGTGTTTTCCCATTGACTCTTGATACTCATGGTTTTTTTTAATATATACTCTGTTCCTTCCTGTCTCTATCCTGGGTGTCATTGTCGAAGTAGTTTCCTTGCAATGCTACCAGTCCTTTCGCTTTGTAAGCCTACCTGTTTCCCTGAGTAGTTAAAGTCCCAGTTGTTCAATTCAACAGGACACTGGTCCCAACATGGTTCAAGTGAAGCCTGTCCCACTAGAAAAGCTCACTTCTATGCCAGTTCTGAAACCAGTGCCACAGAAATGAACCCAATTCTTCCCAGACTAATCTTTGAGCCACAAATTAAGTCTTTGACTTTATTTATCCTGTTCCAGTCTGCCATGGCAAAAGCATAAAAGTTGTAAATAAATTAAATTAAGGTGAGTTCAAGATAGAAATTACCTATGCTTCCTCCATGTATTCACAAAGGAAGACCAGAGCAAATGCCATCTCCAAACAACTTCACTTTGACATAGAAGCAATGAAAATCTTAGACTATAAAGGCTCATGACATTTATTTTCAGAGGTAAGTCTTATTTATTCCAGAGTGCTAAGAGTGGCAGCAAGATTGCAGGGGATTTTGGTAGCCATTATGCAGAACTTAATAGACAGAAGACTGGAAATGGGCTCAAATGTTGCCCATATTAAAATAGTGGCAAACAAAGGCTTGCAACTATAGGGCTGTCAGTCTAGCTTGGTTTCATGCAAAGTTAAGAGAATTATTTATTGGAAATACATTTCAGTTTAATATCTACAACAGTCTATCAAATAAACAGAAGTTAGCAGGGTGCAGAAGAGGAGGATCTTGCCTGATCAATTTCCTCAACTGAGAAATATAACATTGGACTGTAATAAAATTTCATACAAATGATCTAATTAAAGTCCAATCTAAGGTAAAAAGGATTAATTTTTTGAAGTAGAATTTTAAAAATGGGGGATAGGTAACATAAGATGAATATTTAAAGAGGAATTCTGTCAGACTGGAGGGATGGGGTGGGTGGGCGGGCAAAAATGGGGGCCTGCTGAGAAGTACTGTTTTTAATTCCCACATGTTATCCAGATTTAAAATTCTCTGCAAAATGATAAGATTTGCAAATGGTACAACCAAGGAACTGGAAGAGGCAACTCAAATTGATAACTAGTTAGACGAAATTTTTTTTTCAGATGTCCTTTCGTCTACCTCTTGTGGTGCAAGTAAGGTAAATAGGGAATTGTAGAAAGGTGTGACTTTTTGTCTCATTATAGTAGTAAATGAAGTTAAAATCATTTTCCCTAAGGTTCTTGAACTCTTATTAAAGCTCCTATTTCACTAGGTTAGCACTAAATTGAAGGTTCAGCTTATTTTGTTGTGTACTCACTGCACTGCATGTCAAGAGGAATGTATTTAGGCCATCCTTTCATTTTGCAAAAAAATCATTTACAAATTCCACCTGTCTTTACCAAGACCAAAGGTAAAAACAACGACTGCAGATGCTGGAAACCAAAGTCTAGATTAGAGTGGTGCTGGAAAAGCACAGCAGTTCAAGCAACATCCGAGGAGCAGAAAAATCGATGTTTCGGGCAAAAGCCCTTTTTCAGTAATACAGGCAGAGAGCCTGAAAGGTGGAGAGATAAGTGAGAGGAGGGTGGGGGTGGGGAGAAAGTAGTATAGAGTACAATAGGTGAGTGGGGGAGGGGATGAAGGTGATAGGTTGGGGGGGGGGGTGTAGAGGGTGGAGTGGATAGGTGGAAAAGAAGATAGGCAGGTAGGACAAGTCATGGGGACAGTGCAATTCATCAACTTCAACACATTCCACCCTGACCTTAAATTTACCTGGACCATCTCTGACACCTCCCTCCCCTTCCTGGACCTCTCCATCTCCATTAATGACGACCAACTTGACACCGATATTTTTTACAAACCCACCGACTCCCACAGCTACCTGGATTATACCTCTTCCCACCCTACCTCCTGCAAAAATTCCATCCCATATTCCCAATTCCTCTGTCTCCACCGTATCCGCTCCCAGGAGGACCAGTTCCACCAAAGAACACACCAGATGGCCGCCTTCTTTAGAGACCGCAGTTTCCCTTCCCACGTGGTTAAAGATGCCCTCTAACGCATCTCGTCCACA
>NC_057721.1:39888953-39904584 GCF_004010195.1 Chiloscyllium plagiosum | reverse complement strand
CTCCACCCTTCAGTCTCTCTGCCTGTATTCCTGATGAAGGACTTTTGCCCGAAACGTCGATTTTACTGCTCCTCGGATGCTGCCTGAACTGCTGTGCTTTTCCAGCACCACTCTAATCTAGACTTTATCAAGATCATGTCTTGTATAACAACTTCAGAGGTGAATTTACATAACGTTTGTAAATGTGTTGGAAATACACAGTTTTCAAACTATAATTGAAATCAAATTATTTGGAAGGCAAATCAAATTGAGTAGAGAGTATATCTCCATTACTGCATGACGAGGTCAGATTCTTCAGGAAAGCTTAAATTATTATTCAGGCAATGACTGAGGCCTTAGTTTTTTTTTGCAACTCCTCTTAAAGCAGTTGTCATGTTTTTTTTCAAAGCTGTGCTGACCTCCTCTTTTAGGATAGAGATTAGATCGACTCAGTTGGTATCATTGTACATTGCAACCCAGCCAACTGAATGTTTGTACTGCAGCCTTCACAGATCCACTTTTGTACAATATGATATTCCTGTTTGTATATGAAATTAAACAATAAGCTATTTACAGTATATTATGAAGTTCAACTTTCACACAAATTTATTGCAGCCAACCTTAATTCATGATAGTAAAGTGGTGTTCTTTGAAATTTCTGCTTGTTGAGTGTTTAGTAGAAGAGCCATAGAAAAGTTAATGCATGGAAGAAAGGTCATTCAGCAAATTGTATGTTTCAGCTGAAATAGAAAAAGAAACGCGAGGCATCCATTTGCATTCCAGCATCCAGTGTGTAGCCTTGTGGTTACAGAACTTCAGGTGCAGGTCCAGGTCTGGTTAAATGAGTTATGGATTTCAGCCTCCATCTGCAAGTTGGCATCAAATTCCAGACACTCACTACCCTCTGAGTGATAAAGATTTTTCCTCACATCCCTTTTAAAAGATTTCCACCAATCATCATGAAACTATACCTGATAATTGATCTCTCCACCAGGGGAAACTGGTCTTTCCTGTCATCTCTATTTAGACACTTCATAATATTGTACTTCTCAATTTTGTCACCCCTAAGTGTGTTCTTTTGAATTGAATGATTTATTGTTACTTGCATTTTACAGTAAATAATCCAATAAAATACCATGCAAAGCTTCAACTGTTACCACAATCTGGTGCTCTTTTGAATGGTTTATGAATAAAAAGAGTAATAAGCTATAACTGAAAGAGACACTTTGTTCTGCCTTCAGCATGAGTCCTGAGTTAGCTCACCAGCGACTCTGCTAGCATCCCTTTCCCACCTCTTTGCCTCTGGATCCATCTTTCAGATGTTGCTGCCGAGTCCCATGCTGAACACACACACACCCCGCAGCCAGGTGTCCCTGGCTCCACGGCTGCTGCTGCTTTGCCAATAACCAGAGGTCCTTGCTCTGGACTTTTCGCTACCACAACCAAGAGTGCCCGGCTCCGCTGCTGCCTCTGATACCAGGAGTCCCCACTCCAAAATGCTGCTGCTACAGCTGCTGACTTACCAGTGCCAGGAGTCTCTGCTCTGTGCCTACTGCAACCAGGAGTCCCTGGCTCCGCTGATAAGCCCTGCCGCTACCACATCAAGTCCTGCTGTAGCCGCCCTCCTCCGGAGATTTCACCTTGCTGGTACCACCATCTTGAAGAGTCTGCCACCTCCAGTCGCTGGAGGAGCTTTGCTGCTAGTCCTGAATGCTGGAAGGACATCCTTCCTGTTGCTGCAACTGCCTCCGACTGCCAGGAGGGTGCTGCCAATCCGTGTATGGCCCCACTGTCATGCTGATACTATTAACTAATCTGTCAAAGAAAAACAAAAGAAAAAATTAAAGGAAAGAACAGAAGTAAAAATGAAAAAAGTTCTAAGGTAAACCATCCTTGAACTATCCATTTTTACCTCTAGCTGTAATTTTGAAGCTCTCACAATATTAGAACAGTACAGTACAGCAAAACAACAGGCTCTTTGGCCTATCATGCCATTTTAAACTAATCTCATTTGCCTGGAGATAGGGAATACAGGGAAACAGACTGTCTGTTCATGTATCTGTCAAAATATCTCTGAAACATTGCTGTTGAATCTTCTTATACCTCCTCTGGCAGTATGTTCCAGGCACCCTATGATCCTCTACTTTAAAAAAAAAACTTCCCTCATACATCTCTAATAAACTTGCCCTTCTCACTATATACCTATGCTCACCAGTACTTAAAATTTCTACCCTGGGAAAAGGACCAACTAGCCACCCTTTCCATGTCTCTCATATTTATATATACATCTATCAGATTGCACCTCAGCCTCTGACACTCAAGAGAAAACAATCCAAGTTTGTCCAACCTCTGCTTTGTAGCTAATACATGCCAATCGAGGCAATGTCCTGGTAAGCTGCTTTGGCACCCTTTCCAAAGCCTCTACATGCTTCCTACAGTGAAGTGACTAGAACTACACATAATGGTCTAGATATGCCCTGACCAAAGTCTGATACATTTGCAGTATGACTTGCCAACTCTTATACTTGCTGGCCCAACTGATGAAGGCAAGCATACTGTACACATTCTTTGCTACTTTATCCACCTGTATTGTCACTTCCAGGGAGCTATTGACTTGCACCTTAAGATCTCTTTCTGGATATTAGTACTGCTAAGAATTCTGCCATTTACTGTAAACTTTCCTCTTGCATTTGATCTCCCAAAGATGCATCATCTCTCATCTGTCTGGATCAAACATCATATGCTGTTCTTCTGCCCAGCTTTTCAATTGGTCTATATCCTGCTGTATCTTTTGACAATCTTCCTCACTATCCACAGCTTGACCAATGTTTGTGTTATCTGCAGAATAATCAGGCCACCTATATTTTCATCCAACTCATTTATATTATAAACAGAGGTCCTGACACTGATCCTTGCAGAGCACCACTTGTCACAGACCTTCAGTCAGAAAAACACCCCGGCACAACTGCCCTCTGTCTTCTGACCCAGCCAATTTTGTATCCAACTTGCTAACTCACTATAGATTTGTTAATCTTCTGGACCAGCCCACCATGAAGGACCTTGTCAGATACTTTTGTAAAGTCCACGTCGACAACATCCACTACCTTACCCTCATGGATCATTTTTGTCACTTCCTCAAAAAACTTAATCATATTTATGAGCCAAGACCTCTCTGTACAAAGCCATGCTGACTATTCCTAATAAATCCATTATTTTCCAAATGGATCAATCCTATGCCAAATAAGCTTCTCCAGTAATTTCCGTATCAATGGTGCAAGGCTCAGCAGCATATAATGTACTACATTATCCCTGTTGCTTTTCATTTTTTAAAACAAAAGAATCAGCATTGGTTATTCTCCAGTCTACTGGCACCTTGCCTGAAGAAGCTAAAGATTTCTGCCAAGGCCCCAGAAATCTCCTTCCTTGCCTCAGTCATGTCCTAGTATACACTCCATTAGCCCTTGAGGACTAAAGTTTTTCAAGATACCCAATACCATGAACATTTTTCACTCTGTATTTTTTTGTAAAAATACACATGGCAATAAATTGCTCTTCTATTCTCTTCTAATATCAACATGCTGTAGAGTATCAAAATACCCCTCCCCAATTTTACCATCATCCATATCCTCTTCTATGAATATCAATGCAAAATAGTCTAGGATCTCATCCACTTCCTCTGCCTCCACACACCCATTCCCTCCTTTTATTTTTGAGTTGACCTTCCCTTTCCATAATTACCCTCCTGCTAATCTATATGTTAAAATGTCTTGGAATTCTCCTTAATCTTTCTTGCTAAGGATATTTCATAGTTCTTTTCAGGCCTCAAAAATCCTTATTTAAGTTCTTTGCTGATTCTTTTATTCCTCAAGGGCATTGTCCAATTTGCTTTCCGAAGTTTATATATGCTTCCTTTTTCTTTTTGACTAATCTTTCAATGCCTCTTATCATCCAGGGTTCCAGAACCTTGCCATCCGTGTCTTTCATCCTCTCGGGAGTATGCTGGTCCTGTACACTGATCAAGTGGCCTTTAAAAGACTCCCACATGTCGGAGGTGAATTTACTCTCAAACAGCAATCCCCACTAGAATTTCTCCAGTTCCTGATATAAATAAGCCTTCCCCAATTTTGCACTTCCCCTGATGATTAGTCTTATCCTTATAACTATCTTCACACTTATAAAATTATGCTAACTGTTCCCAAAATGTTCCCCCACTGAAATTTGAACCACCTCACCAGGCTCATTCCCCAATACAATGTCCGGTACAGCCCCTTTCCAAATTGGACTATATCCATGTTGTTTCAAGAATCCCTCCCAGATGCAAATTTTATCTATCTAAATCCCTGAAACTAAAGGAGTCCCAGTCAACATTAGGGAAGTGTAAATAGCTCATTACAAAAACACTTTATTTACATCATTCCCCAGCCTGCTTAAATATCTAGTCATCTATCTCTCATTGGCTATTAGAAGCCAAAGTATAACTCCATCATAGTGACTGCAACTTTCTTCATACATCAACTTGCCCGATGAACCCTCAAAGATGTTCTCGCTTCGTGCTGTAACATTCTCTTTTTAATCAGTAAAGCAATTCCCCAATCCTTTTTACATCCCTATCTATCGTGCCTGAAAAATGTAAACCCTGGAATGTTGAGTCAGTCCTACCCCTCTCTGAACTAAATTTCAGTAATAGCTACGACATCATAGTTCATGTACTAATCCAGGCTCTCACCTCATCTGCCTTGCCTGTTATACTCCTTGAATTGACAATATGCTTTAGACCACCAGTCATATATCAAAAAAAAGCCCTTCGGTCCAACCAGTCCTGCTGACCACAATCCCAAACTAAACTAACCCCACCTACCTACGCTAGGTCCATATCCATCCAAATATTTTGTGTTCATGTACTTCTCTAAATATCTTCTAAACGTTGTAACTGTAGCCACATCCACCACTTCCTCTGCAAGTTCATTCACAGGAACCACTCTGTGTATAAAAAAAAATTGCGCCTCATGTAGTTTGAAAATCTTTTTCCTCTCACCTTTAAAAATGCACCCTCTTGTCTTGAAACCCCCCCCCCCCCCGGGGAATTGATATCATTAACCTGGCAGTACCTATTCTTCTTATTAGACTTACTTGACTTAACCTCTGCCTTCTCAACAACTCCATATGCTGATTTAATGCTTTCGTTCCCTCCCATCCACCCCCATGCCATACTAGTTTAAACCCTCACTGAGGTGGCACTTGCAAACCTCCCTGCAAGGGTATTCTTGTAAATCATCCCACTTTTTCTACTTGTTTCAATTTTCTCTAATTTTTTTGTGTATTTCCTGATCTTTTTGAACAGGAAATCAAAACAAAGTTAAACAGGTGCTGTTGGGGCACCTTTTTTAAAAAAAAGACAATTAATGGTTACCAAAACACAGAATTACTAAATTAAAAGTAGTATTTTTCAGAATGGTGCACCTCAGCCAGTGTGGTGCCCATTGGCCTCTAAAAGCTTTTATTGTACTGGTGAGCACTGTGTGCTCCCTCATAAGGGGCACCTAAGCACAGATGTAGTCATGAAAACGGAGCAGACAGGAGCAGTGACCCCCTCTATGGTTCCCTGCCTGGACCTGTTAATGGCCAGGCCCACATACAAACCCATGAGAAGACCCTCAGACTTGTCACTCCTTTCTTATGTGTGTGTCTGTAGATCAGGAGCATGGGGCTGAAATGCAACCAAAATTTGAGAAACCCCTTCATAAAAACTAAAGAGCTGCAAACAGAAACAATCTTCACAAATATGAAACACCACTTCTTTCAAGCCATAAAAACTATTTGTGGCCTGGCACGCAGTTAGCTTACTGAGCCTATGATTACACATTTTCCCTTGCTATGTTTGCCTCCCCAAAACTACCTCAAAACCTTTGGTTAAGTTAGTAAGAAATTCACTTTCTTCTCTTAACCAAATCATTCTGACTACCCCTGATTTATCCTGCCTTTCTAAGTAACAGTTTATTCTGTGTCTCAGAATTAATTCTAATAATCTGTTCACCACTGATCGCTGGATTGACTGGCCTATAATTATTTGGCCTATCCCTCTCATCATTTTTAAACAATGATACTATGTTCACATATATCCAATCCTCTAGAACTTTACTGAAGATTGGAAAATGGTTTTTGGAGCATTCATTATTTCCTCCCTGGCTTTTTTTTTTAACTAGAATACCGTCTGTCCTGTCCTGGTGACTTATCTTCCTTCAAGGATGCCTGTCTCTCCATTTTGCTAATTGAATCTAATATTTCACTCTATTTAACTAGATTGTCTGCGTTATCCTTCTCCTTTCTGAAGATGGAGACAAAGTACTTATTAAGAAATTTGCTTGGAACTTCTGCATCCGTGCATAGATTTCCATGTTCATCACTGAACAGCCCTATCCTTTCCTTAGTTATCCCCTTGCTTTAAGTGTGATGATACACCATTTTTGGGTTTTCTGTGATTTTTCACCTGCCCGTGTTGTTTCCCAGTTTTGTTTTTGTACTTTGCCTCAATTCTTTGTTTGTGTCTAAGCTTTCTACTGTATTAAGTCTTTTTCTCACTGTCGTGAACATTCTTTTTCACTTTATCTTGCAATGTGTGCTTCTGGATGGTCAAGTGGCTCTAGATTTGGAGGTGCCACCCTTTTTCTTTTTTGGGATATGCCTACAATGTGGCCATAGAATCTCACTTTTGAATGCCTCCCCGATGATTTATCACTCATTTTCCTTCATAAAGCTGTGTTGAGTACACTTGCACCAAATATCTCTGCATCCTCCATTTAGAGATTTTACTCAACTTCTATATTTGTCCTTCTCCCTGATGCTAAATCTAATTATTAAAATCACACTTTCCAAAATGGTCACCAACTGCTGCTTCACCCACTTACTCAGTTTAATTGCCTAAGACCAAATCTAGAATTACATCCCCACTCCATTGTGTGCTAGCTAAAAGTACTCTTTTATATGTAGTTCAAGAATTTTCTCCCTTGTTGCGCCTTTCAAACTCTTCTTATTCCAGTCGATATTCGGGTTGTTTGAGTTCTATTATTATTGCACTCAGAAATTTGCTTGCATATTTGCTTTTCTGTCTCCCTCCTACTACTTGGGTATCTGTATTACACTCCTAGCAGAATGACTGCCTTTTTATTTCTGAGCAGAGACCAGATAAAGGAAATCCCTGGATTGTGTATTGGTTCTGTTCTTAAAACCGTTTAAAAGTCGAGTTTGTATGCAAGTAGGAACTTTTATGCAGGGCAGTATAAAGTATCCATATTTAAGTACAAGAAACATTCGGATGTTGAATTCTTAAAATAACACTCCAGGATGGGATCAGATTCATGCGTGCAACCATTTGTAAGTTAACCATTTGTAAATCAAGGATCTCCTGTAGCCTCAAATGATTCATCTAGTGAATCAACCCTCCTGCAGCTGCAGTTGATCCTAAACCAATAATACCATGCACCCACTTTTAATCCCACCATTCATCCTTTTTAAAAGTTCTATATCCAAGAATGCTGAGCTGCCATTTTTGCTCTTTAAGCCCCAGTTTTCATTATAGCAGTTGTACTGCCATGCATCTTATATATGCCCACAACTCAACACCTTTACATGATATACTCCTTCATTTATATGTAAGCCTTTTTAACACTCCAAAATTCCTTTGCTGCACACTTCGTAGTTTTGTTGCTTTCTTTGAGTCATTCACTAATTTTCAGTCTCCTGTTCCCTGTTTTGAATTTATCCTATCTGCATCAGATCTCAGGTTTCCAAACTCGCCAATCTAGTTTAAACTCTCCCCAACAACACTGGCAAAGGATATCCGTTGGCACTCTCATAGCATCTGTAAGGCCCTGTGTGAGTATAGATTGTCTGGTTTAATACAAGTACCACCTCTCCCAGAATCTGATGCTCTCCCTTCCATACTATTTTCAATTGCTGAATGTTCCTTTTGAGAATGTGTAGCCGGAGTCTGCATCCAGAGTCTGGCCCGAAACATGGATTCTCCTGCTCCTTGGATGCTGCCTGACCTGCTGTGCTTTTCTAGCACCACACTCTCAACTCTGATCTCCAGCATTTGCAGACCTCACTTTCTCCCAATGTTCCTATTTATATAATAGGATGTGGGACTCCAGATTAATGAGATTACTGCTTTAGAAATCTTGCCTTTCAATTTCCTTCCTATCACCCTAAAATATGCTTTTAGGACCTCATCCCCTTTCCCACCCAAATAGTTGGTAGCAACTTGCGCCACAATTTTTGGGTGCTGCCCAGGAAGCATCTCCTGCAGCTACTCTATGGTTTCCTTGCCTCTGGCACCAGGGAGGTAACATAGTGTCTTGGAGTCATGTGCACAGCCATAGAAATGCCAGTTTATTCCCCTGATCAATGAACCCATAAACCTTTAATTTTATATGGTTAATTACATTTCATGGCTTCTGTGATATGCACAATAGCATTGAGCTCAAAATATATGTTCATTTTACTGCTAAAAGAACTTGAAAAACTAAGCTGGCTTGAAATACAAAAGCTCAAAGTGGCAAAATTCCAGGGAATGATTTCATGATGGATTGAAAACTCTCTTAATTCAAAATAAATGAGAAAGACTTTGCCTCCACTAAATTATCTGCCATTGTTTCAAATTCCCTTCTGGTGTTTGGACTCTACTAATTATTAATGTAATTACCTGGGCATTTCTTGTGCACAGAAAGCAGGACAAATCCAATGCAACCAGTTAATCCCACATTCATCAACTCTCAATCCTCAGTAAAGTGAAGGACGGTGTTCTAATCGATTATATCAAGTGGCACTTAGAGCCAGCCTATTCAGTGACACTCAGTTTGTGTTCTGCTAGAACTACTCAGCTCCTGATTTAATTACTGCCTTTATCCAAATATGGACAGTGACTGTCCTTGACATCAAGGGCGCATTTGCCTGTGTGTGGCATCGAGAAAGTATACCAAACCTGAGGTCGGTGAGAATTGGAAAAAAGTCTTCATTGCTTGCAGATATACCTATCCATAAAGGAAGAAGACTGGGGTCATTGGCAGTCTGTCATCTGTTTCATTCCCTCCTCTCTGGTCACAAGTGAAGAAGTTTGCTGACAATTCTAAAGAATTGAAAATTGAAACACACTGTGCCATACCCAGTAAGATCTAATCAAAGTCTAGGCTTGGACTTATAAATATTAATTAACATTTGTACCACACACATGCCAAGCAATGACCCATCTCCAACAAGAGAGAATCTTCCTTGTTGTTACCATTGTTGAATTTCCCTATAATCAACATCCTGGAGGTAACCATTGACCAGAAACCACTGGATCAGCCATGAAATGCTGTGGCAACTAGAAGAAATCAGAAATTGGGAATTCTGAGGTGGGTTAACCAACTCCTGATTTCCCAAACCTTGCATACTAACACCACCCAAGAAACCTGACACCATTGTGGGCAAAGAAGTTTGCTTGATTGGCACCCCATGTGCTGCATTAAAAGTTTAATCCCTCCATCACTGATGTAACATGGCATGTCTGTAAGGTGCACTCCAGCAAGTCACCATGCATCCGTTGAACTTGCCTTCCAAACTCACTGACTTGACAGTGAGTTTGGGCGGCACGGTAGCACAGTGGTTAGCACTGCTGCCTCACAGCGCCTGAGACCTGGGTTCAATTCCCGCCTCAGGCGACTGACTGTGTGGAGTTTGCACGTTCTCCCCGTGTCGGCGTGGGTTTCCTCTGGGTGCTCCGGTTTCCTCCCACAGTCCAAAGATGTGCAGGTCAGGTGAATTAGCCATGCTAAATTGCCCCTAGTGTTAGGTAAGGGGTAAATGTAGGGTAGGGGTGGGTTGCGCTTCGGCGGGTCGGTGTGGACTTGTTGGGCCGAAGGGCCTGTTTCCACACTGTAATGTAATCTAATCTAAAAAAAAATATTGCCATTACTTGATTGTCACTGATGATTAAGAGGAGTCTGACAGGTTAATCATAAAAAGTAAGGTGAAGCTGTGAGTAGATATTACTTATCACCTTTTCAAGTAAAATAATGCAAGTGTTAATGGTGCAATTGCTTTAGGGTTTTATCCCACCCACCCTGCCAACATTTCAGTCACATTTTAAAGTATCAATGCAAATGTTACATCAGTACTTTGAGTCTGTCACACAAACAGACTAGCAAGCTGCACTGAATTGTGGCAGTGTGACTGCTCTACTACAGCCTCCACCTACCATCCCTCCATCAATCTCTAATAGTGTACTCTAGAGAAAAGATCCCCAGCTTATCAGTCTCCTGATATTTATAATTTCTTGCGTCAGTGCTCAGTGTTACTGCAGTTTTGTCAATAATTGGTGAAATTTATTTTTCAAAATTGACCCATAATTTTGTTGCATGACGTTCTGCATGACGTTTTTTTTGGTTCTCTATTTGTGTATTATTACTGCATTTCTCTTCCATCTATTAGTCTTCAATTTTAGTTTTCTTCAGCTGCCAACTTAATATTTTTGTAGCCAAAGGACCACGTGCATTCTGTGTTTCCAGGTTGTTGCAATGTTTAATAGTTAATCTTTAGGATGTATTGGGAGATTTCTGATGTGACACTTCCACCAACGGTCTTTTCTCCCTGTCACTTTGATTACTGAAATGCTACAGCCTTTCCTTGGTGCCTATTTACTCCGTCTAGGTTTTGGATTCCAATTAAGAAATGGATCAGCCACCAGTGGACTTGTCTGAACATGCACTATTATGTACTTACAGGACCAATTTTCAATATGATAATCTTTCCATATTAATGACGTGTTTATTACACATGACCTTATAAAAATACTTCATAGGATTAGGAACAAATGTTCATGGGAAAGTGACAGTTCAACATTGGAAAGAAATGTAGCAAAATATTATACAGTTCTTCTTTGTTTTCAAGCCATTTATTATTTTGGAAAAATAATTGCTAAAACCTGTCTGAGACTGGCCAAACTATTTCACGCAATTTAAGTGCAGTACTTTGAAGTGATTATCATTAGATGCATGAATATGGGAGTGTAGTCCCACAAAAATCAGCAAGGTGAATAATCAATTAATGTGCTTTAGGTTATCTAGATTAAGGAAATAATAATGAGAAAAATTAGAGCAATCTCTTTTCCAAACGATATGTCACATTACCTGTAATTTCCAGTTGAATGTGTGGGAATGGCCAAAGGTCCTTAGTTTAAAAGCTCATTGGGGGAAAAAAATAGTATCGTCTACGGTTAGCACCCACATTACTTAGTGTGTTTCCCCAATTATCCTTCCCTGGCACTGTTTGGAGAGCTAAGGAGTTTGAGTACACAAGGATCACTGTATTTGTTGCTCATTCAAACACACAGCAGATTAAATGGCCACTTACATTATTAGTTGTGCGATCTGTATTCAAATTAAGGTTGTCTATTTAAGTGACTTTGCTTCAAAATTAGTTCATTGCCTCTGACTGCTTTGGTTAAGAAGGCAAAAGGTACCGTGTAAATGCAAATTTGTTTTTTTGTATAAATACAAATCAATTTGTTTATTATTCAGTTATGTTGCAATGTATTTCTAAATATTATTTTTTTTTCCATCTTTCCTAAAATGTTTAACATTCCGAGACCATTGGAATAATTGAAAAAGTAAAACCTATAAAGTTTTAGGTTTTGAGGTTATGAGTATCAGTGGTACATCAAATATTTTTGTAGAAAGGTAGTAGTAGCTGTGAATCATGTTATTAGTATGAAAGTATCTAGCAAAAAAAAAATCTGACACAAACATGGCTAACATTTTAAGAGGCCAAGAACTATTGATTTTTTTTTTGGTTCGACCATCCTCTGTCAAATTTGAAATGAAGCAAGCTAGATTCCAATCAATACTTGGTAAGCCTTATTATATTGGTGTGCTAATGTTCACTGTTCCTTATTAAGCAGCTTCAGCTAATCCAAAGTTTAAAAAATGTATTTTGCAACTTTTACTAATGAACACAGTTCATTAAACGATACACATACATGAAATATTCACACAAATTATGTCCAACAGATGAAGTTTGCATCCCTGTTTTTAAAATAAAGGCATAATTTGGAGTACAACATGTCCGGTGGTGCCACAATGTGGTCATAAACAGGTTTGATGCATCCTACAACTCGCTAAATTCTGCTCTGAAGCCCAAGAAACTCTGATATCTCCCCAAAAAGAAGCAATCACAGTATTACACTTCCCATTTGCTAGTTAAGAGCAATATTGGCAGAAAGTTAGGAGCAGGCGCCAGAACAATACTAAGTATGATTCAAAAATGAATAATATATGGTAAGGTGCATATTCTAGCATTCTGCCCGATTTGCTTTTCAGAAATCGAAATCGCTTTCCTCACACTATTTGTTATTTTGAACAGAGACCATGACACGTGATTTTTATAAAGCCCATGGAAAGAACACTCGTGATTTTTCTTAGTAGAAAGTGAGGACTGCAGATGTTGGACATCAGTCGAGTGTGTGGTGCTAGAAAAGCACAGCAGGTAAGGCAGCAACCGAGGACTAGGAGAATAGGTGTTGAAGGGCTTATACCCGAAACGTCTATTCTCCCGTTCCTTGGATGCTGCCTGACCTGCTGTACTTTTCCAGCACCACACTCTCGACACTTGATTTTCTTCATTTGGCTGCTGTTTTCTTATTGCCTATCTTTTCCCTATCTCCAGAGGTAGTGGTGGAGGCTGGTACAATTGCAACATTTAAAAGGTGTCTGGATGGATCTATGAATAAGAAGGGTTTAGAAGGATATGGGCCAAGTGCTGGCAAATGGGACTAGATTAGATTGGGATAGCTGGTCCACATGGATGAATTGGACCGAAGGATCTGTTTCCATGCCGTACATCTGACTCTATGACTCTCCAATAAACTGACTTGAGAGATGAGACTCTGCAGAAAAGGTATTTTAATAAATTCTGCCATTTTTTTTTACAAATATAATCCCTCTATCTCTGAAGCAGGCAGGTATAAACAGTAAACTGTAGACCAATTATCCTAACATCTGGTATTGGCAAAATGCTGGAATCCAGTATTAAGGACATAGTAGTACAAGACATTTAAAAAAAATGATAAAGTAATCAAGCAGAATTAGCAGTATTTTTGTTTGATTTTAAATGGTCCTTGAAGGACTCGTTCAAGTTCCTTGATGGAATAGATGGAAGAGAAATGTTTGATGTATTCACTGTAGATGTAGTATATTTGATTTTCAAAAAAGAATTTGATAAGTTGCTGCATAACAGGTTACTATGCAAGATAAGAACTCATGGTGTTTGGGTGATAATATTAGCATACGTAGAAGACATGCTGAGTAACTGGAAAAGGATTTGAGATAAATGAGTAATTTTCAAGTTGGTAAACTAACTAGTGAGGTACTGCAAGTGTCAGTGCTGGGTCTTATGTGTTTACAATCTACTGACGTAAATTATTGGAATGAAGAGACCAGGTGTATTGTAATCAAATTTCCTGAAAATATGAAAGTAAATAATTGCACTGTATGCAGTTTTGATTTCTTTATTTAAAGAGGGAGTTTAGTGAAGTTTGCTTGAAAGAAGGGCTTGTCTTTTGAGGAAAGGTTGAACAATTTGTCTATACTCATTGGAGTTTAGAAGAATTAGAGGTGATTTTTATGGAAAGTTATAAGAATCTTGAAGGGACTTCAGAGTATTTGCTGGGAGAATATTTCATCCTGTGGGGAAATCTAGTGGACCGAGCGCCGATCCTTGTGGCACTCCACTGGTCAGAGGCCTCCAGTCTGAAAAACAACCCTCTGCCATCACCATCAACACCACCCTCTGTCTCCTCCTTCGAGTTAGTTCTCCCTGTATTCCATGAGAGTTAACCCTGCTAACCAGTCTCCCATGGGGAACCTTGTTGAATGCCTTACTGAAGTCCATATAGATCACGTCTACCGCTCTGCCTTCATCAATCTTCTTTGTTACTACTTCAAAAAACTCAATCGTGTGTGAGACTTGATTTCCCACGCACAAAGCCATGTTGACTATCCCTAATCAGTCCTTGCCTTTCCAAATACATGTACATCCTGTCCCTCAGGATTCCTTCCAACAACTTGACCACTACCAATGTCAGGCTCACGGTCTATGGTTCCCTGGCTTGTCCTTAACACCACGGCACCTCACCTGTGACTAATCACTTCCCTAGTTCCCACAGAGTTCTAGAATACACCTGATTAGGTGCTGGGGATTTATCCACTTTTATGTGTTTCAAGACATCCAGCACTTCTCTGTAATTTGGACATTTTTCAAGGTGTCACCATCTATTTCCCTACATTCTATATCTTCCATGTTCTTCTCCCCAATAAACACTGATGCAAAATATTTGTTTAGTATCTCCGCCATCTCCTGTAGCTCCACACAAAGGCTGCCTTGCTGATCTTTGGGGGGTTCTATTCTCTCCCTTAGTTACCCTTTTGTCCTTAATGTATTTATAAAAACCTTTCAGATTCTCCTTAACTCTATTTGCCGAAGCTATCTCATGTCTCCTTTTTGTCCTTCTGAATTCCCTCTTAAGTATACTCCTAATGCCTTTATACTCTTTTAAGGATTCACTCGATCTATCCTGTCTATGCCTGACATTTGCTTTCTTATTTTTCTTAAGCAAACCCTCAATTTTGCTACTCATTCAGCATTCCCTACACCTACCAGCCTTTCTTTTCACCCTAACAGGAATATACTATCTCTGGACACTCATCTCATTTCTGAAGGCTTCCCATTTTCCAGCATCCCTTTACCTGCGAGCATCTGCCCCCAATCAAATTTTGAAAGTTCTTGCCTAATAGTGTCAAAATTAGCTTGCCTCCAGTTTAGAACTTCAACTTTTAGATCTAGTCTATCCTTTTCCATCACTATTTTAAATCTAATAGAATTATGGTCACCCAAAGTGCTCCCCCACTGACACCTCAGTCACCTGTCCTGCCTTATTTCCCAAGAGTAGGTCAAGTTTTGCACCTTCTCTAGTAGGTACATCAGCAGACTGAATCAGAAACTCTTCTTGTACACACTTAACAAATTCCTCTCCATTCTAAACCCTTAACACTATGGCAGTCCCAATCTGTGTTTGGAAAGTTAAAATTCCTGACCATAACCACCCTATTTTTCGTACAGATAACTGAAATTTCCTTACAAATTTTTTCTCCATTTCCCGCTGAGTATTAGGGGGTCTGTAATACAACCCTAATAAGGTGATCATCCCTTGCTTATTTCTCAGTTTCACCCAAATAACTTCCTTGTATGTATTTCCAGGCATATCCTCCCTCAGTACAGCTGTAATAACATTATCCCTTATCAAAAACTTCTCTCCCCCTCGTGTCTTGCCTCCCTTTCTGTCCTTCCTGTAGCATTTGTATCCTGGAACATTAAGCTGCCAGTCCTGTCCATCCCTGAGCCACATCTCTAATTGCTATGATATCCCAGTCCCATGTTCCTAACCATGCCCTGAATTTGTCTGCTTTCCCTGTTAGGTCTCTTGCATTGAAATAAACGCAGTTTAATTTACCAGTCCTACCTTGTTCTCTGCTTTGTTCCTGCCTGCCCTGACTGTTTGACTCGCTTCTTTTCTCAACTGTACCAGTCTCAGATTGATCTCTCTCCTCACTGTGTCCCTGGG
>NC_057721.1:39860404-39888947 GCF_004010195.1 Chiloscyllium plagiosum | reverse complement strand
TTACTAGTTTAAATCCTCCCAAGCAGCTCTAGCAAATCTCCCTTCCAATTCAGGTGCAATCTGTCCTCCTTATACAGATTACTTCTACTCCAGAAGAGATTCCAGTGATCCAAAAATGTCAATTTTTCTCACATACACCAGCTCCTCAGCCATGCATTCATCCTCCTATTCCTACCCTATTAACATGTAGTACCGGCAATAATCCAGATATTACTACCCTCGAAGGCCTTTTTTTAAATTTCTGCCTAACTATCTATATTCTAAATCATATCTATATTCTCCCTTCAGAATCTCATCCTTTTCCCTTCCTATGTTGTTGGTTCCAATGTATACAATAATCTCCTGCTGGACCCTTTTCCCCCATGAGAACATTCTGCACCCTCTCTGAGACATCCTTGATCCTGGCACCAGGGATGTAATACACCATTCTTATTTCTCGCTACGAGGCACAGAAATGTCTATCTGTGCCTTGGACTAGAGAATCCCCTAACACAATTGATCTCTTGGAACCTGATGTACCCCTCTTGCATTAGAGCCAGTCTCAATACCAGAAACTTGGATGTTTGTGCTACATTCCTCTGAGAATCCATCACTCCCTACATTTTCCTTGATGGATGCTTTGGAGAATCTGGAGAACTTGAAGTGGGAAGAGAATCTATTAATGGAGTTTGTATCCAAAATGTTTTGAACATTTAGATGTAGAAATATGCAAGGATTGAACCACACTTAATGACAGGGGAGTGATGAAAGAAAATCTCACAGCTGACTACATTGAAAACTGTAGAAAAACTGAACAGACATTGAGGTGTTGTCCCATGATCACAATCCCAGATGCTGGTACTGACTTCCAATAATACTTGCTATGCAATTAATGTCAGCCTTTGGGATCTGAACATAAATTAGGCAGAAATGGGCATGGTTAATAAGTATGAATAACTTGCTTTAGGACTTGGAAAAAAACAAATGTTAGATATTATTTAAAGTGGACTGATAAGTTTGAGAGTTAGGCCTTTTGATATAGTGTTATTGTTTGAACAGGAAAGGAATGGCATTGGAACAGAAGGGTTCTTTCTGTTGATATACCTGAGAGCCAGAGAGAATCTTTTTCACAAAGATGTGGAAATTAAAGGAGCAATAAGAGACAATGCTGGAAGGGAGGGGACTGGAATTTTTTCCCTTGTAGAAAAGTTTGAAATCTAAAACTAGTCTGATGGGTTATTCAGACACCCTAATTTTCTTTACAGCTAGTTCTACGCAGTTTCTTGTGTCATGATGAGAAATTGTTTTATGTGCATGGTAGCATGCATCAATTTCTTAGTCCACTCTGCTTTTGTCACTGTTCACAGAATCTTAGGATTGTTTTGGTGCAAACAGACAATTCAGACATGCCTGCACCAGATTTTCAACACTCAGCATTACCTATTGCCAAATCTCATTTTTCCTCCATACCTTTGTGCACAATTTCTGTCCAAATAAGCATGCAACACCCTCTTGAATTCCTCAATTTAACCTAGCTCCACCATTTTTTTCTGGCAGTGTATTCCACACCCTAAATATTTAATTATTATCTTGGGTATGAATTTTAAAAATTACAATAGAAGAACCAAAAATAGAGGGTGAAGATAAATGTTGAAGATATATTTGCCTGTATATGTTAAGACAGACAGCAAGAACTTCTTTAAATATACAAATAGAGAAGGTCAAGGTTAACACAGGCCCCTTAGAAAATGAGACTGTGGGAATAATGGGAACCAGGAAGTTGAATAAATACTTTACATCAGTCTTCACTGTAGAAGACACCTGTAGCATTGCAAAATTATGAAGCAATCCAGGGACACATGGAGGCAAGGAAACAAATACAATAACTATGACTACCTAAACTGATGGGGCAAAGGCTTGCTAAATATCCTGGACTTGAGATGCACCCTAGGATATTAAAAGAGGCAACTACAAAGATAGTGGATATACTGTGTCGTAATCTTTCAAGAAACTTTAGATTGTGAAAATGTCCCAGAACATTGGCAATTTTCCAATGTCACAGCTTTATTTAGGAAGAGAAGGACACAAAAAAAAGCCAGTCTATTATTGGGAGAATGCTACAGTCTGTAATAGAGTATGTGATGGCACAGAATATAGAAGCACATCATGTGATCAAGCAGCATCAGCATAACATCATGAGGGGGAATATCATGCCTGATAAATTTATTAGAATTCTTTGAGGGGATCAAAAGCAGGGATCGATAATAGATGTAATATATTTGGATTTTCAGAAGTAATTTGATGAGGTACCACACACTAGGATACTTCTTAAGATAAGAACCCATGAAGTATAGAAAGTATATATTAGCATGGCTGGAGGATGGTGGTTAAAGGCAGAGATTTGGGGGAAAAAGAGGGGCTTTTCAGGAATGGCAACCTGTAACTAGTGAAATGCCACAGAGATCAGTGCAGCCATTATTTACAATATGAATAACTTGGGTGAGAAAAGTGAATGTCCTTTTACCAAGCATGCAGATACAATATAGCTGGGAAGGCAAGTGGTGAGGATCACACCAAGTCTGCAGAGGGATCCAGACAGGTTATGCAGGTGAACAGAAAACTTGGCAAATAAAATGTAATGTGGGAAAAGTGAGATTGTGCATTTTGATATGAAGAGTAGAGGTGTTGAATATTCTTTAAATGGAGAAAGACTGTAGAAAGCTACAAAACCGGGTTTTGGGAGTCCTTATGCAAAAACCTCTCTGAATGCGCATCCAGGTTTAGCAGCTGGAATATTGGCCTTTATTTCAAGGGGAGAAATATAAAAATGAGGAACTCTTGCTAAAACTATGTAAGGCACTAGTCAGACCACAGCTGGAATATTATGAACAATTTTGGGCCTTTTATTTAAGGAAAGACATAATGGTAGAAAAGCTTCAGTGGGCTGATCCCAGCTGTTGAGGGACCGTCGTACAAGGAGAGGATGTGTAGATTGGATCTGTACTCGTAATTTAGAGAATGAGAAGCACCTTTTTTAAACATAGAAGATGCTTAGGAACTTTGCACGTTGGATACAAGGAAGTTATTTCTGCTTGTGAGAAAGTCTAGGACTACAGTGCATAATATCAGGATAAGAGGTTGCACTTTCAAGACTGACACTTCTGAGAGTTGAGATTTTGGGTAATTCTTTACCACAGAGGGTTATAGAGGAAGGTCTGTTAAGTATATTGAAGTTTGAGATAGAAAGTCTTTTATTCAATAAAGGAATCAGTGGTTCTTTGGGAAAAAGCAGGAAAGTGGAGTTGAGGATTAACAGATCAGCTGTCGTTTCATTGAATGGCACACAGACTCAGTGGGCTCAATTACTTTTTTTAAAAAAAGAAAAAAACTGCAGGTGCTGTAAAACAAAAACAGAAATTGCTGAAAAAGTTCAGCAGGTCTGTGGAGAGAAATCAGAGTTATTGTTTCGGGTCCATTGATCCTTCCTCAGAACAGTTCTGAGAACTGAGAATCCAGCCAACAGTGCATTGAAATTAGCCAAGTCAAGAGAATTTCAGCAAAGGATGAGCTGAGGAAAGAGCAGTCAAGTGAAAACATGTGTTTTTTTATGATGCAATTATGAAGTCTGAAGCTCTTCTCTGGATCAAATGTGTTACCAAAGTTTCACACGGATTAGTTTAATTTCAGACCGTGGTGGGGGAGAGGGATGGAACTAGCAGAGTTTAGAGCTGAAAACAATGGCATGAATCTTCCAATTGTTTATTAGATATGTAATTTTCTAAATGCTAAATTCTGAAGGTGAAACATTTGCACTAATTAAAGTATAATGATGTAAATGATTTGATTTTCTATATTTATAGGACATTTGCAAAAGGCTAAATGAAATTCAAGCATCTGTTATTGGCGACTAATGATGACTTTGATTACAGTTGACATTTTTTTTTCTTTTCATATTCATTAAATATAGCCACCTAGAAAAAAAAATTAAGTAAGACACATAATATGCCTATAAATCAAATGCAATGAATTAAACAAAGTTAAAAAATCTCTCAAAACCAGGTTAAGGACCAACAAGTTTATTTGGAAGTACTGGCTTTCGGAGAGCTGCTCCTTCAGGTAGCTGTGGAGCAGGATAATAAGACACAGAATTTATAGTAAAAAATTACAGTATCATGCATGCAACTGAAACGATATATTGAACAAATCTAGATTGCTATTAAATTTTTCTTTAAATAACTTGAGGTTTTTTTTTTAAAAAGTGGCATCTCCGCTCAGACAATGTATTAAAGATATGACGTTAGAGTCTGGTTGTATCCCAATCTTGAGCCAGACTAGTTTTGTTTCCAAAGTAGGAATTTATAAAATGTTACATGAATTGACTGCCTGCAGATTGTGCTTTTTGAACAAAATAGAACGTATCTGCAGTTACAATTCTGCAAATGCAAAATCACCCCATAGAATTATCTGTGTATGTGCATTGCTTTAATCTGTTTTGTTGAATTGAAACATCACTGGGTCAAAATCCTTGGAATTCTCTCCCTTATGGCATCATGGGTCCACCTACAGCATATGGACTGGAACAGTTCAGGTAGGCAGCTTATTGCCACCTTCTGAAGGGAACTAGCAATGGGAAATAAATATTGGCTCAGTCCATAATACCCACATTCCACAAGTCAACAAAAAAATGTGCAATTCTTCCTGTTTACAAAAAAAATCATAGCTCTGTTCGTAATATATGTCACTTCCAGTGGATACAAATGCACCACCCTGACAGCCCTCCTTAATTACCATACTCTTGGATTTTAAACAGGATTATGTGCTGCTTTACTTTTTATTTTAGAGGGCAGTCAGGGCCTTGTTTTAATATCACACCCAAAAGGTATCTCTAACAATGCAGTAGTCTTTCAGTATGGCTGCACCTCTTGCCCATCTCCAGTTTCTTTGACATGATGGATCATTTTTTAACTTTGTTTGTGCTTTAAGATGGAATTGTGATACTCACACTGAACTCTTGAAGATTTTTTTATATAGCATAGGGTAAATATAATTGCAAGAAATCTTGAGTATCTTATGGCCAGTTGTTTATTTCAAAATAATAATGCATTAATCTTGAACTAACTTTTTTTGTTTGAGAAAACCAGATGGTTTTGGTGGTTTGGGTTCACAACACAAAGTACATAGCAAAGCTGGAAAGACTCAATAGATCTGGCACATCTGTGGAGAGAGAAACCAAGTCCAATATCACTCTTGAGTTCAAACAGGACTTGTTGCAGGTTTCTTACATCTGCAGTATTTTGCTTTTACTACATTTAAAAGTGCATCTTAATTGGATAAAGTTTATTGGAAACAGCTGTTTCTATGCCACATTTATGGCAAATGTAAAGAGTCTAAAAGTCAAAATGCAATAGCTATCTGTATAAAATAAAATTTCTAGAAAGTAGAGGCGGGTCATTTGTCACAGCTGCTCCCATGCTATTATAGGTAAGTATTCATGTTTTTACCATTTCTTCATTGTTGTTATGTCAACATATGTCGAAGTCAACAGTTGGTTTGGATTTGGCATGAAACCTTTATATAGTGATGTGTGCTGTTTGTGTTACTCTTGTTCTTTTCAGGCAGGCTGAAACCAGGTGATAATAATAAGTCTTTTAAAAGTTCAAAGAAAATAGAAAAAGATTTGATAGATGTTTGTAAAATTTTTGAGGGTGTATTAGAGACTTGATAGAAACACTGTTCGACCAGTGGAAACAATCTAGATTGAGTTGATTAAAGAAAATAACACTAAATGTAAGAGTTTAGAAATGTAGCAGGAGAAAGGTTTTTATGTGAAGGATTAGGAGTCTGCAAAGAGTCTCTGCTTCAATCAGCAACTATGTCAATGTTTAAGAATACATTACGAAGGTAATTGAAGGAAAGAGGAGAACAATGCGTTCTAAGAACATTTCAGCAGGAGACTTTGGAAAATGGTAGTGTGAAGGATATACTTTGCTCCACTGCTCGTTGCTGCTTGTAATTTCTATGTAATTGTTTTTTTTTAAAAAAAGGAATCATTATTGCATTTGATTAGCAAAACCTGCACACTGATATGCAGTTTGGATTCCATTAGGACCACTCTGCTCCTGACCTCTTTACAGCCTTGGTTCAAACATAGATGTGAAAGCTAAATTCCAGAGGTGATGCGAGAGTGCCAGCCCTTTGCATCAAGGCCACATTTGACTGTGTGAAACAAGAACCCCTAGAAAACTGGAATCAATAGGAATCAAGGGGCAAACTCTCCGCTGGTTAGAGTCAAACTTGGCACATACTTGGAGCTCAGTCATTTCAGATCCAGGAAATTTCTGTAGAAGTTCCTCAGGGTTGTGTCCTTGGCCCAACCAACTTCAGCTGCTTCATCAATTACTTTCCTTCCATCATAAGGTCAGAAATGGGGATGTTAGCCAATGTTCAGCACCATTCATGTTCAGATGCTGAAGCAACCCATTTTCAAATGCAAGAAGACCTGAACAATATCCAGGCTTGGGCTGAAAATGTCAAAGCAACATTTAACCCATGTAAATGCCAGGCAATGACCATCTCCAATAAAGAGACAATCTTGCCACTATCTCTTGATTTCAATGGTGTTGCCATCACTGAATACCCACCATCAATATCCTAGAGGTTACATTGACCAGAAACATTGTCCCCCAAGTTATGTATTTGGACCTAAATAAACTACATCTTGTTATGATGAACTTCTTGTTAAGTCTCACTACTGGCTGTGCAAGTATATGTTTAAATGCAGTTAAGGAATGTGGCAGCATCCTACTACCTACTAATATACCATGGAGTTGATTAGCTCAGTTGGCTGGATTGCTAGTTTGCAATACAATGATTCCAACAATTGCTGTAGCGGCTGAGGTTACCATGAAAGATTGTCCTTATCAACATCTCCATCTTTTATTCATGCCACACCCAGTTCTGTTATCAAATGGGATGCTTTTAGCACGGTCACCCATTCTCATCTACTCCTAGGTATTTCTCACATTTATATAAGGGTGTTTTTAAGTACAGCTTCCCCATTTTCTCCTACTCTTAGATTGTATTATTACTTATTCTGCTTCTCTTCTGTCCTGAAGGAATGAGATGTGATCTATAATCTCCATGTTTAGCTAGCCCTTTCACATATCTCCATCTGGGCTCCATTTCCACCCATCCGTTCTTGTCTTTCCACATTCCTGCCCACCTCTTTCTCTCTCTTCTCCCCCCCCCTCACCAACTACCAACCAACCAACCAACCACACCCATGCACACACCCTTCAGCATAAGCACCACCTTTTCCACTTCTTCACCTCTCCTCTCTTTCTCTCTCTTGCGCTTTCTTTTCACCATCCCCATTGTGGCGCTCTTCCCCTACCCTGTCTGTCTGTTTGTCTCTCACAGGCACACACACACACTTTTCAGTCTGATAGGCCCATGGTGAATTTACCACTACCAATATGCCTTATCATCATATAAGGTTAGAAGGGGCTGTTGTTGACTGTGTGCAATATTCAGCATTTATTCATGGCTTTCCAAATTCTGAACCAACCCATGATCATGTCCAGCACAACCTGGACAACATCTAAGTTTTGGGCTGATGCATAGAAAGTAGCATTTGAACCATACAGGTGCTAAACAACCATTTTCAACAAGAGAGTTGAACCACCTCCCCCAGAGTTTCGGTGAAATTGCATTTATTGAATCTCCCAATATTAGCATCCTGGGTGACGTTACTATTGATCAGAAACTGAACTGGACCAACCGTATAAATACCATGTTTGCAGGAGTAGGTCAGATTCTTGGAATTCTGTAGTGAGAACGTCTCTTGTTTACCAGGGTCTACTCACCGCCTACAAGGCACAATTCAGGAATGCTGTCCCTTTATTGGATGTGTGAAGCTTGACAGTATCCAGGATAAAGATTGCCTGATCAGCACACTAGCCATCATCCAACATTCACCTTCCCTCATCACCTGCACAGTGGCAGCAGTGTGTATCGTCTGCAAGATACACTGCAGTGACTTGCCCAGATGCCTCCTACCATCTGGAAGGACAAGGACAGCTGATGCATAGTTACACCACTAGTTCCCCTCTAAGTCTCACATCATTCTGACTTGGAATTATTTTGCTTCTCCATCATGGTCACTGGGTCATAACCTTGGAAATCCCTCCCTGGCAGCACTGTTGGCATAACTGCAACCCAAGGACTGCAATTTAAGAAGGCAGTTTATCATCACCTTCTCTCGGGAAACCAGGAATAGTCAGTAAATGCTGATGTAACCAGCGACACTGTCCTCACATGAATTTAAAAAAAACATAAATCCCACTGATGAATCCTGACATATACACATTGCACCTGGTTTGACTGAAAAAATCCCCCTTCAGCTAATGGTTAGCACTCTGAAATGTTAAAGCAAAGGTTTTCGAAAGGAGATGAAACTTTTGACTAAGAACTGATTATTTTATATTTTTATACAATCAGTAAATGTAGTTAACATTTTGTGCAATATTAGTAATAGTTCAATCTTTACAAGTTGCTGCTTTTAAAGCTCATAACCGCATCTCTAAAAATAATTTGATTTTTTTTTGCCTAAGTACAGATTTTGAAATATGATGTCTGTAATGTAATCCATGTAAGGGTATGGAGGCACAGCCTAATCTGCTGTTCTTTTCAGTCTCTGTATACTTGTAATTTTTTCAACGCAGTTTTCAAATCCCTTTTTAAACTCCTTTATTTTATCTAGCCTGTGTGAAGAAAAAATGGTAACCTTATACCTCCTTTACCTTATGGTAAATTTTGATTTTATTTGTAAACCTTTCATTGACTTCCTTCCCCACCCCTTTCCGCTTTCCACAAAGACTGTTCCCTCTGTGACTACCTGGTCAGGTCCATGCCCCCCAACAACCCACCCTCCTGTCCTGGCACCGTCCCCTGCCACCGTAGGAATTGCAAAACCTGCGCCCACACCACCATCCAAGGCCCCAAAGGAGCCTTCCACATCCATCAAAGTTTCACCTGCACAAACTCCCCCTCCCCCTCTGCCGAGGACATGCAGGTCCTGGGCCGCCTCCACCGCTGCTCCCTCACCACCTGACGCCTGGAGGAAGAATGCCTCATCTTTCGCCTCGGAACACTTCAACCCCAGGGCCTCAATGTGGACTTCACCAGTTTCCTCATTTCCCCAGTGTGTGTATCCATTAAAGGGGTATAGTTTAAATTTCATAACAGATTAGTAATCCTTTCTTTTCTGTGCCATTTATTAAAATTAGTTACAATAAATTTTTAATGTCTGCTAATGATCGTGATTTGCTTTTGTTCAGAAAGCCGTAAGTAAGACAAACTGATAATCTCAATGGTCTTTTCACAGCTTGTCGAACTCCGGGGCGCGCACATGCAGTTTTGGCTCCCTGACAGCTATCACATTGTATTAGTTTACTTCAATATGAACTATCAATTGATTTACTTTTTATCTTCCAATTAAAGAGCAGGTCATTAACCTCATGGAATAATGATAATTGTTGTTCTAAGTAATTTTCCAGAAGCATCTACAGATTCCAATTCCATGTTCTCACAATTGTATTTCTAAAAATCAGAACTTTAAAAAATTATTGTGGAAATTGATTGCAAAGTTTAGAGGTATTGCAAATAGCTTGGAATGAATGAGCACTCAACCATCAACACTCAAACATAATATATTGCAAGGAGTTTTATTTTGTGTTTTGCAGCCTACAGCCTATATGGACAACAGTGGCTTAAGACAGCAGCTCATCTTCATCTTTAGGAATGAGCAATAAATGTTGGCTAAGTTATCAAACCCCTTTTTTTTTAAATTGCATTCCAACACAAGTCTGATAAGCTCTTGTGTGTTGTATGTAACTAGCAAGATTAATTCAATGTACATGCATCCGTGTTACAGTTCCTGATGAAGAGCTTTTGCCCAAAACGTCAATTCTTCTGCTGCTCAGATGCTGCCTGACCTGCTGTGCTTTTCCAGCACCACACACTCGACTTCATGCTACAGTTGTCTTAACTCCTTCATGCTGTTCAAACTACTATACATTACACATACAAATGTGTTCTTTAACTTTGTTAAAATTGATATTCCACAAATATATACACCCATCTGAAGATATAGTACTTACAATCGTCATTTTTATTCAGTATTGGAATGTCATTGAGTCAAACAACATACATTACATTACATTACATTACATTACATTACAGTGTGGAAACAGGCCCTTCGGCCCAACAAGTCCACACCGACCCGCCGAAGCGAAACCCACCCATACCCCTACATTTACCCCTTACCTAACACTAGGGGCAATTTAGCATGGCCAATTCACCTGACCCTGCACATCTTTTGGACTGTGGGAGGAAACCGGAGCACCCGGAGGAAACCCACGCAGACACGGGGAGAACGTGCAAACTCCACACAGTCAGTCGCCTGAGGCGGGAATTGAACCCGGGTCTCAGCCGCTGTGAGGCAGCAGTGCTAACCACTGTGCCACCGTGCCACCGTGGACCTTTCGGTCCAACCAGTTCATGCTGATCATTATCCCAAACTAAACTAATTCCCACTGCCTGCACTTAGCCCATATCCCTTTAAACATTTCTTATTCATTAATTTATTCAAATGTCTTTTTAAATGTTGTAACTGTACCTGCATCCACCACTTCCTCTGGAAGTTTATTGCGTACATGAACTTTTTTTTTTAAATGCCACGTCTTTTTGTTTAAATCTTTCTCTTCTCGCCCTAAAAATATACCCCTTAGTTTTGAAATCCCCCACTGTAGGCCATTCACCTTATCTGTAACCCTCATGATTTTATAAACTTTATAAGGTCAGTCTTCAACCTCTATCATTCCAGTGAAAATAGTCCCATCCTATCCAACCTCTCCTTATAACTCAAACCCTCCAATCCCAGCAACATCCTGATAAATCTCTTCTGAACCTTCTCCATCTTAATATCCTTTCTATAACAGGGATACTAGACTGGACACAGTACTCCAGAAGAGGCCTCACCAACATCCTGTACAACCTCATCATGCCACCCTGACTCCTAAGACTAAAAGGTCTGAGCAGTGAAGACAAGTGTGTTAAAAGGTTGTTTTAACTACTCTGTCTATATGTGATGCAAACTTTTAAGAATTATGTACCTGAGCCCCTAGGTCTCTCTGTTCCACAACACTACTCAAAATCCTGCTCTCATTCTTTTTACCAAAGTGCAACACCTTGCATTTATCCAAATTAAACTCGGTCTGCCACTCTTCAGCTCATCGACCCAATTGCTTCGAATCTCTTTGTAATCTTGGCTAACCTTCTTCGCTGTCCACTATATTACCAATTTTGGTGTCATCCACATTCTTAGTATCTTCTGTATTGTCATCTGAATCATTAATATAAATGACAAACAAAAATGGACTCAGCATTGATACCTGTTGATATTGCTGGTTGGGTCAGCATTTGTCACCCAAGCCTAGTTGCCCTTGAAAAAGTGGTGGTGAGCTGCTTTCTTAAACAGCTACAGCCCATGTGCTAGAGGTACATCCACAATGCCCTTTAGGGAGGGAGTTCAAGGATTTTGATCCAGTGTGAGTAAAGGAACAGCAATACGTTTCCAAATAAGAATAATTGTGGCTTGGAGGGGAACTGCAGTTGTTCCTATTTCCATTATCTGCCTCCCTTGTCCTTCTCGATGGAAGTGCTTCTGGTTTTGGAAGGTAGTGTCTAAGGATCTTTCCTGAATTTGCTGCAAATTGTTGTAGATGGCATACAGTGCTGGTACAGAACAATAATGATGGAAGGAGAATATATGGTGTCAATCAAGTCATTTGCTTGAGTTTTGCTGGAGTTGCACTTATCCATTCAAGTGTGGAGTAGTCCATCACACTCCTGACTTGTCTTGGAGATGGTGGCCAGCTCTAGAGAGTTACAATCTGAGTTACCCACTGCAGGGTTCTTAGTTTCTGACCTGCTTTTGGAGCTGCTATATTTAAATGGCTAGTCCATTTCAGTTGCTGGTCACTGGTGCTGATGGTGGGAGATTCTGCTGTGGTAGTGCTGTAGAACATCAAGAAATTAGTTTGATTCTCTCTTGCTGGAGATGGTCTTTGTCTGATATTTATGTGGCATGAATGTTACTTAGCCGGAAATGTGTTGCTGGAAAAGCACAGCAGGTCAGGCAGCATCCAGGGAACAGGAGAAACGACGTTTCGGGCATAAGCCCTTCTTCCTGAAGAAGGGCTTATGCCCGAAACGTCGTTTCTTCTGTTCCCTGGATGCTGCCTGACCTGCTGCGCTTTTCCAGCAACACATTTCCGGCTCTGATCTCCAGCATCTGCAGACCTCGCTTTCTCCTCATAAATGTTACTTACCACGTTTCAGCCCTGGATGTTGTCTAGGTCTTGCAGCATCTGGAGACTGTATCCTTCAGTACCTGAGGAGTCTCAAATGAAGCTGGACATTGTGTAATCATCAAAATATTCCTCCTTCTGACCTTATGATGGTGAGACGGTGAAACAGCTGACGATGTTTGGGCCTATTGAGATCTATTGACATGACAGGCCTTTGCATTTGGTATGAGTCCAACCAGCAGAGTGAAAGTCCTCCAATCACACCATCAGTTTCCATTGACTGCAACTTTGCAGGGTCGCCTTCATGTAATATTTAATGAAGTGTAGCCTTGATGTTGAAGGTGGTTACTGTTGCCTCACTTCAGGATTTCAGCTCTTCCATCTATATTTGTATCAAGGCTCTAATGTGGTCGGATAAAGAGTTGCCCTGGAGGTGCCCAAACTAGGTGCCATTGAGCAAGTCATTGCTGAGCAAGTGCTGTTTGATAGTACTGCTGATGATATCTTCCATCACTTTACTGGTTATTGAGAGTAAACTGATGAAATAGTTGGCCCAATTGGATTTGTTTTGCCCTTTCTAAAATAGCAAGAATTTTTAAAAGTACATAAAAATGCATAAAGACATGAAGTTGGAGATTATGTAAATTTCACTTCTTGCTTACTTATTTTGCCAAATTCAGCCCTATAAGTGAGTGATTAACTGGAAATTATGTACAGTTATACAAGGAGTGAAACGTCATTGTTTACCTTATTAAGTAAGTCAAATATTGATAAAATTAACTCATCTTAGTACTGTGGCTTGTACTCTGGAATGTGTTTCAGATGTTTCTGTAATTGCAATCTCTGCATTTTCTTATAGCTGCAAATGAATGGGTGGCAGCAAACACAAATAACTATCAGAATAATTGATGTTCAAGGACAATGATAATATTAACAAAATATTGAAATAGCTACTGATAAAATTCTTGCCAGATTAGAATCTGGTATGTGCATAACTAGTAAATGTTGATGAAAGCAATTGGAATGATACTGTATTCACTTTTGTTGTTTCTGGAGTGTGAAGTATACAGTTTAATAGAGGAAGTATACAGTTCTTGAGTGTTGGGAATGTGATCAGTTTAACTGTCGTTTAAATTTATATGAAAATATACTACAAATTAGATTTGAAGATGTGTAAAAATGCTATGAATAATATTACGGGGAGAGAGTTTCTGTAACCCTCATTTATCCTGTTGCTTTGGTCTATTGGCCCTATGTGATTTTCTGAACAGCTGAAATGTGGCATGTAATTTTGATTGTTTAAAGAAATGTGGGATATCTAAAAATTTTTTGATTTGCCTTTCAATTTCAGGGGACCTTTCAGTGTTGTGCGACGCTGTATCAATAGAGAAACAGGACAGCAGTTTGCAGTGAAGATTGTAGATGTGGCCAAGTTCACTTCCAGTCCTGGCCTGAGTACAGAAGGTATGGAAATTTATTATCTATTTCGAACTACAAGAGTATGAAATGTGTTTTTTTTTAAACTTAAATTTCTTTCAATATTAAAAAAAAAATCCAACAACTACATTTTAACTATATACTTGGGACCTTTTGGCTTTCTGAATGTCTTGTTCAATCTTCAAGATAGAGTGAACTATTTCGTACCATCAATATGTTGTGGTGAGTAAATAGGTCACTGCCATGGCTGACCTGTGCCCTCCCTGTTCAATTGCAAATTGGATTGATAGCATAGACCATTGAGTTTTGAACAAATCATGGCTCAGAATTTTCTGAGTGTTTTTGTCTTCTGATATGCATTTACCTTTGAAGGAGGCTGCACTTCTTTGGAAAAATTTGCACCAGGCTCAAAAAATCTGACATCCAGAATTCTGACAAGCTGTAGTACATTAGGGACATTTAAGCGACTCTTGGATAGGCATGTGGAAGATTGTACAATGAAGGCTATTTAGCTTAGTCACGTCTTAAAGTAAGAAAAATGGTCGGCATAACATCGAGGACCCCTACTGTGCTGTACTGTTCAATGTACAATGTAAGCAAAGGTCAAGGATTCCAACTGCATGACCATCTCAATCCAGTTGTGAATGTCATAATATGGTGGAGATGCTTGGCATGTTAACCCATGTATGCACCTCAACACCATATATTTTTGTCATCTCATATTTCTTCCTGCCATCTGATCTTCAGAAGCTTCTGCAAGGAGCTCAGATGAAAATGGTTGAGCTGTTCAGCTGATGTTGGCACACATTTCTAGTCTCATATAGCGCACAGCTGTCAAGATCTATTGCTTCTTACAGTCTTTCACTTTGCTGTTTAGACCTCTTCCTCTTTGTTCCCAGATTGATGTTTGAAGTCTGTCAACAGCTGCATTTAGGTAATTTGTGCACATATCTTGTTATCAGCATTGATGACTTGAGAGAGTCTGGTACCAACAAGTGAACTTGTCTTCTCACAGATTCTAGTTATGTTTTGAAACCTTTTGGTTTGAGAAACTGCTTTCCTCTGTGTTTTTCTGTGTCTATCATAAAGTTGAAGCTGCCACGTGCATTGGAGAGCCACATCCACCACGATACTCCAGACTTAGCAATAGTCAGCGAGAAACAGGAAATCATGAAGTATCCTTTTATTAATCAACCTTTTCAGACGACTTACAGCGCACATCCGGGGGCGGTGGAACTTCAACTCGTACCTTTCTACATAGAGGTTGTGACACTAATACTGCGCCTTGAATCCTCAATTGTGAAGCATATCCTTGGAGGCCTGGGTCTTTGCCTGTAGCTATCTCAGACTGAGCAGTTTCCAATCAATGCATTATCTAATTTCTATGGTGGAATTATCATACTAGAAGACATCGGAGAGCAAGGGCAGGGATGAACATTCTGCAGTGTTGCTTCCAGAAAACAGCCAACCTTCTTTGTACAGATGTACAGCATGGAAGCAGATCCTTTGGTTCAACTAGTCCATGTCGACTAGATATCCTACATTAGTCTAGTCCCATTTGCCAACATTTGGCCCATATCCCTCTAAACCCTTCCTATTCATACACCCATCCAGATGCCTTTTAAATGTTTGTAATTCTACCAGCCTCTACCACTTCCTAAGGGAGCTCATTCCATGCCACACCCTTTGTGTGGAAAAGGTTGTCCTCAGGTCCCTTTTTAACTCTTTCCACTTTCACCTTAAACCTATGCCCTCTAGTTTTGAAACTCCCTACCCTGGGGAAAAGATCTTGACATTTCATCCTATTCATGCCCCTCATGATTTTATAAACCTCGATAAGGTCACCCCTCAGCCTTTGATGCTCTAGGGAAAATAATCCCAATCTATTCAACCTCTCCTGATAGCTCAAACCCTGCAACCCTGGCAACTATAAACTAAATATTACATACAGATTTATAAATGTAACTACTAATTACTTTAACCCCCCAGTCAACTGTCTGATCTAGAATATACATTAGATTATAATGCCAAATATACTAAAAGCACACTATTTGCTCTTTGATGTTATTGACAAAACAGCTTAAACACTCCACCTGATTAACCTCAATAACTACAATCAGAAAAAGTAAATTTGTAAAACCTATTTTCAAAACTGATTTGCAAATAAAGGTGTGGATTGACAAAGTGTAATGGAAGAATAAAACAATTATCATTATTTCTAATCCTAAATTGCCTTGACATGACAGTAGTTGGTTTTCTTTGTAAGGCACAGCAGTCATGATTAAAATATAAAATTACTAAAAATATCAATTAATGAATAAAACAAAATATATTCCAACTCCACTTCAATTCTCTTTGCTTCTCTGTATAAAAACAGAAGGCCATTTAGTCCGTTGTATCTGTGCCAGTTTGTGATACTGTTCAATTAATTCGATGCCCCCTTTCTTCACAAAAGTCCTGTACATATTTTCCTTTTGTGTATTTATCCAATCCCCTGTAGAGAACTGACTCTGCCATCACCACCCCTTCAGGCAGTAGAAGCAAAATAATAGCTACTCGCCTTGTTTTTTTTTTAATGCTGACTGTCTTTAGTTACAGAGTCATAGAGCTTGTACAGCATGGAAACAGATTCTGGATTAGTGGTGCTGGAAGAGCACAGCAGTTCAGGCAGCATCCAAGGAGCAGCGAAATCAATGTTTCAGGCAAAAGCCCTTCATAAGGAATAAAGGCAGTGAGCCTGAAGTGTGGAGAGATAAGCTAGAGGAGGGTGGGGGTGGGGAGAAAGTAGCATAGAGTACAATGGGTGAGTGGGGGAGGGGATGAAGGTGATAGGTCAGGGAGGAGAGGGTGGAGTGGATAGGTGGAAGTCCGGATAGGACAAGTCCGGACAAGTCATGGGGACAGTGCTGAGCTGCAATTTTGGAACTAGGGTGAGGTGGGGGAAGAGGAAATGAGGAAACTGTTGAAGTCCACAGAGCCTTCAGTCCAACTCATCCATGTCGAACAGATATCCTAAATTAATCTAGTCCCGTTTGCCAGCATTGGGCCCATATCTCTCTCAACCCTTCAATCCAGATGACTTTTAAATGTTGTAATTGTACCAGCTCCACCATTTCCTCTGGCAACTCATTCCATACACACAGCATCCTCTGCATGAAAAGGTTGCCCCTTAGGTCCCTTTTAAATAGAACATAGAACATAGAACAATACAGCGCAGTACAGGCCCTTTGGCCCTCGATGTTGCACCGATCCAAGCCCACCTAACCTATGCTAACCCACTATCCTCCATATACCTATCCAATGCCCACTTAAATGCCCATAAAGAGGGAGAGTCCACCACTGCTACTGGCAGGGCATTCCATGAACTTACAACTCGCTGAGTGAAGAACCTACCCCTAACTTCAGTCCTATATCTACCCCCCCTTAATTTAAAGCTATGCCCCCTTGTAATACCCGACTCCATACGCGGGAAAAGGGAAAATACATTCCAACCTATTGTGTCACCTAATCCATTTATCTAAGTCAGTGATGTAAATTGTAAAGATCCTTGCTGGACTCCACTCTTGTCATCTTGGCAGTCAAACAAAGACCAATTTGGAAGCCAATCCTACACCATGAGATTTTATTTCTCACAATAACCTTTAATAAAGCATCTTGTTAAATCCCTTTTGGGAGTCCAAGTTACGTATGAGTTCAGATGGCCGTTTATCTACAATGCATGTTATTCCTTCAAAGCACTCCAATAAATTGGCTAAATGTGGTTTCCTTTTGACAAAACCATGCTGACTCTTCCCAATCACTGCTATAATTTCATCAGTGATCAATTTTATAACAAATGTCAAGCTAACTGACCCGTAATTTCTTGTTTTCTGTTTCCCTCGGTTCTTGAACAGTGGGAGTGTATATCCTACTTTCTAGATGGATGGAACCTTTCCTGAATCTAGGAAATGTTTGAAACTTAGAACCAATGCATCTACTATATCAATAGCCACTTCTTTTAAGATCCTATGATGAAGTCTATCTGCATCTGAAGACTTGTGAGCCTTCATCAATTTACTCAGTATCACTTTGCTCATGATCGTAATTTTAACAGTTTTCTCTTTCCCTTCCACCTCCTGATTTATAGCTCTACTAGTATGTATTTTGTATTCCCTATAGTAAAGGTAGAAACAAAGTAGTTGTTCATTTTGCCTGCCGTTTCCTTAATATCCACTATTAACTCCCCATTTTCATTGTCTTGGAGGACTAATACGCACTTTAATCAAGGCCAATGGCTCTGCAATCTCCTCCCTTGCTTCCCAGAGAATCCTAGGATAAATGCCATCAGGCCCAGGGGACTTATCTATTTTCACCTTTTCCAGGATTTCCAACACCTCTTCTCTACATACCTCAAAGCCATCCATTCTACTTATTTGTGACTCAGAATCTTTCCCCTCTCGCCTTTAAACCTATGCCCTCTAGTTTTGGGCTCCCCTACCCTAAGGAAAAGATATTGTCTACGTGCCATGCCCCTCATGATTTTATAAACCTCTATAAAGTTATATGAATGAGATGCTGAAGTAGGCTTTTTTGCCCCTCAGGCCTCTTTTGCCCATTAATAAGATCATGGCTGATCTCATTGCCATCATAAATTCACATTCCCACCATCCTTGATAACCTTTCACATCTTGCTTAGCAAGAATCTATGCACATCTATGAATGTAAGAAAAATGTTCGAAGATTCTGCTTTCATGCCCATGTTAGGGAAACATTTTGCCTTGTCTGTTTTAGATGGGCGACACCTTATTTTTAAACAGTGACTTTAGCTCTAGATTCTTTTGAGGAAACATTCTCTTTGCATCTATCCTGTCAAGGTCCCTAGTGATCTTATATATTTTAATTGTCATTTCATACTTTACTAAACTCCAGCAGATACAAGCCTGTCTGACCTTTCCTCATAAGACAACCTGTCCAGGTATGCGCCTGGTTTTATGACCAGAATCTGGCCGAGCTTTACCAATTCATTATGGTTCCAGATGGGATACCTTAAACCGTTAGGCTGAACGAGAATGGATGAATTGGGTCCCCTTCTTTAATCACTCACGCTTTGGCTGATAGCAATAAGGTTAATTTAAAAAGGATCCCTTCTCCTGTGGCTACCTTTCTCCCAGACCCAAATGAACTTTTGGAAAAGGAATCTGTTTAACTAGGCTATCTTGAATCAATAAAAAGAATGGGTTTATTAATTAGTACCCATGATAAGAAATACTGACACCACACAATCTCGCACAGATTAGAAATAAGAGATGAGTCCAAAAAGATCAAAGTTTTAAAAAAGATATGTTATGCTAAATTGTTCCCAAAGAGTTAGTAGTTGAACCCTTTGCAATGGAAGTTACCAGTAGCTTTAACATTGGCAGTTGAACAATTTGTTTCACACAATCTTTAGAGTATTGATTAATACTCTGCTTCTGATTCCTTTTTGATGGTGATTAATTTCTACTGTTGAGGATGAGAGAGTCCTTTGTCCTGTTTTCCTTTTGTCTACTGTTAGCTAACTAATCTCTAGTACTGTGAGAGAGATTCTTTATCTGCAACACAGGTGACTAAGGGATAGTTTTTTGACTGTAACCTTGAGAGCATGCTATTTCCCAAACTCAGGCAGGTACTCATGAGAGCATCCATGCTCACTAGCGTACTCCAGTCCAATCAAAAGTGACTTTTTAATCCATCCTCCTGTCTTTCAGAGGGACAGACATAAACTGTAATTGCAGTTTGAAACACATTTCACAGGGGTAGCTTGTGCTCAAACACAAGATCATCAGCCTCTCAGTTTTGTTTAAAATTACAAGAGATCAGTTTTAATGTGCCTCTTTGCCCACTCCCTTTTGAAGACTCATACTTTCAGATGCAAAGGAAATTTGAAATATGACATTGTTAGTGTGTCTCTTAGGCACTTACTTAAATTATGCCTGCAGTTATTTTGCCATTTTGTTTGATAAACACATTTTGGAACTAAGGACTAAAAACTCCCATAGTAATTTAGAGTTCCAACTCATCATGATAATAGTAAAATGTTGTTTATACCCGAGTTCACTTAATTTACCAAGTTTGAAGTTACGCTGGACATATTCAAGGATGTACCAAATGTCTTTTATAATAAAATCTAAATTCTGGCTTCTGTGAATTGTCACTGTATGTTTCACTTAAGTCTGAAAAGTAATCATTCAACACTAGTTCCTGTTAATGAGTTTTGAGAAGATTTATAGCTCAGGTTGAGGTTCTAGATGTAGGTTTGCTCACTGAGCTGGAAGGTTCGTTTTCAGACATTTCGTCACCATACAAGGTAACTTCTCCAGTAAGCCTCCAAATGAAGCACTGGTGGTGTAGCCCGTTTCCTGTTTATACGTTTGCGTTTCCTTGGACTGGTGATGTCATTTCCTGTGGTGACATCATTTCCTCTGGTGATGTCATTTCCTGTTCTTTTTCTCAGGGGGTGGTAAATGGGATCATTTACATACAACACATACAGACCAAATATTGAACTACAGAAGAAATCATACCAACATCCACAAACTAAGCTGCATTAGAACATTATTTCAATGAGCCACCACACACTGCAGCACAGAGGATCTACACAGAGCAGAGGAAAATCACCTATAAGGTGTATTCAAAAAGAATGGGTACCCAATGAACACAGTCCGCTGATTTCTGAGCAACAAGCCAAACCAGCAGACAAAACACGTCTTGAAACCCTAGCCACTCTCCCCTACATCAAAGACATCTCTGAAATGACTGCCAGACTATTCAGACTCCTTGGCATCATGGTAGCCCATAAACCCACCAATACACTAAAACAGCATGAACTTAAAAGACCCTATATAGACAATATGCAAAACTAATGTCATCTACAAAATACCTTGCAAGAACTGTTTAAAAAAAAAACACTGCATTGGACAAACAGGCAGAAAACTAGCCACCAGGATACATGAACATTAACTAGCCATGAAACGACATGACCCACTCTCACTAGTATCCTTGCAAATGGATGAGGAAGGACTGGAGGATGAGGAAGGTCATATGGGACAACAGATCCGTCCTAGGACAATCCAAACAAAGATATGCATGAGAATTCCTAGAAGCATGGCATTCCAACCGGAACTCTTATCAACAAACACATTGACTTGGATCCCATTTACCACCCCCTGAGAAAAAGAACAGGAAATGACGACACCATAATTCTATTCATTTTAAAATCGTGATGGAAAAGGATAGACCAGATCTAAAAGCTGAAGTTCTAAATTGGAGAAAGGCTAATTTTGACGGTATTAGGCAAGAACTTTTGAAAGCTGATTGGAGGCAGATGTTCGTAGGTAAAGGGACAGCTGGAAAATGGGAAGCCTTCAGAAATGAGATAACAAGAATCCAGAGAAAGTATATTCTTGTCAGGGTGAAAGGGAAGGCTCGTAGGTATAGGGAATGCTGGGTGACTAAAGAAATTGAGGGTTTGGTTAAGAAAAAGAAGGAAGCATATGTCAGGTATAGACAGGATAGATTGGTGGCTTGGTCACTAGCCTTGACACCTTTAAAGGCTGGAGCAGGTAATATCACTATTTAAGAAGGGTAGTAAGGAAAAGCCAGGGAGCTATAGGCCTGTGAGCCTGACATCAATGCTGGGCAAGTTATTGGAGGGAATCCTGTGGAACAGCATTTACATGTATTTGGAAAGGCAAGGACTGATTCGGGATAGTCAACATAGCTTTGTGTGTGGGAAATCATGTCTCACAAACTTGATTGAGTTTTTTGAAGAAGTAACAAAGAAGATTGATGAGGGCAGAACAGTAGATGTGATTTATATGGACTTCAGTAAGGCATTCGACAAGGTTCCCCATGGGAGACTGATTGATTAGCAAGGTTAGATCTCATGGAATAAAGGGAGAACTAGCCATTTGGATACAGAACTGGCTCAAAGGTAGAAAAGGGTTGTTTTTCAAACTGGAGGCTTTTGACCAGTGGAGTGCCACAAGAATAGGTGCTGGGCCCTCTACTTTTTGTCATTTACATAAGTGATTTGGATGCGAGCATAAGAGGTGCAGTTAGTAAGTTTGCAAATGACGCCAAAATTGGAGGTGAAGTGGACAGCAAAGAGGGTTACCTCAGACTACAACAGAATCTGGACCAGATGGGCCAGTGGGCTGAGAAGTAGCAGATGGAGTTTAATTCAGATAATTGCGAGGTGCTGCACTTTGGGAAAACAAATCTTAGCAGGACTTGTACACTTAATGGTAAGGTCCTAGGGAGTGTAGCTGAACAAAGAGACCTTGGAGTGCAGGTTCATAGCTCCTTGAAAGTGGATTTGCAGGTAGATAGGATAGTGAAGAAGGTGTTTTGTATGCTTTCCTTTATTGGTCAGAGTATTGAGTACAGGTCATGTTGCAACTGTATAGGACATTGGTTAGGCCACTGTGCAATTCTGGTCTCCTTCCTATTGGAAGGATGTTGTGAAATTGAAAGGGTTCAGAAAAGATTTACAAGAATGTTGCCAGGGTTGGAGGATTTGAGCTATAGGGAGAGGCTGAACAGGCTGGGGCTGTTTTCCCTGGAGCGTCGGAGGCTGAGGGTTGACCTTATAGAGGTTTACAAAATTAGGAGGGGCATGGATAGGATAAACAGACAAAGTCTTTTCCCTGGGATCCGGGAGTCCAGAACTAGAGGGCATAGGTTTAGGGTAAGAGGGGAAAGATATAAAAGAGACCTAAGGGGCAACTTTTTCATGCAGAGGGTGGTACGTGTATGGAATGAGCTGCCAGAGGATGTGGTGGAGGCTGGTACAATTGCAACATTTAAGAGGCATTTGGATGAGTATATGAATAGGGAGGGTTTGGAGGGATATGTGCCGGGTGCTCGCAGGTGGGGCTAGATTGGGATGGGATATCTGGTCGGTCTGGACAGGTTGGACCGAAGTGTCTGTTTCCATGCTGTACATATCTGACTCTATGACCATAGGAAATGATGTCACCACAAGAAATGACGTCACCAGTCCGAGGAAACTCAAACATATGAACAGAAAACGGACTACACCACCAGTGCTTCATTTGGAGTCTCACTGAAGATGTTTCAGACAAAACGCCTGAAAACGAACCTTCCAGTTCAGCAAGCAAACCTGCATCCAGAACTAGTTTCTGTTCTGACCCTTTACCCATTTGTACTCCTACTGTTCCCGTCTCTTTTAATCCCATGGCTTCAACATGCATAACAATGTTATAATGCGGTGTTTTAATTTAACACCTTCTAAAAGCCCTTGCAAAAAATATCTTTTGCGCTACCTTGATAAACTCACTTCCTTATTTCATCAAGTTAGGGTTTTACTCAACAAACCATGTTGACTTGTATTTATTCATCCATATTTTTCCTGAGTACCGATTAATTTTGGCCCAAAGAGCTCCCCATCGTTGACTTTTGGTTGACTGTTCTGATATTCCAAGCTTGACCCTTTTCCTTATTTTGATCAGGCCATCAGTCGTTATTTTTTCAGTGTTTTGAAACTGTCCTCAAATGTTTGTAGGACTGGTCAGTAGCTCAGCAATTTTCATTCTTATTTCCCTTCGTATTCTAGTATGCATCTTATCTGGGCATCATGATGTTTCTGAGCTCTCTAAGTGCTTATTTATCTATTTTTATCATATCTGATATCATTACAACTTCCTCCTTAGCCACATTTATCTTCCCTAAAAAAAAGAGGATACTAACAATGGAAATTATTTATTTAGTATCTCAGACATGCTCTATACTTCCCAAGAAAAGTCTCATAACCTTACTCTATTCATTGTTAGAAGATCCATTCTTGTTTTCTGTCCCCTTTTTTCCTGTTTAAGTTCATTAAAAAAAAGGGACCCAAAAGTAATTTATTAGCTCCTAATAGGTCTTCTAAGTCCTCCTCTCTCCTATTTTGGTCTCTTGTACTTTTCTGCTTTCCAAACAAATAGTTTCAGTTTTGGTGGTACACAAAATAAAGGCTGGTACATAAGTGTTTATGGACTGCAGATTTCCAGAGTGAATATTTATTGGGTTACTAATTTTTTGCAGTTGAGGAAAATTATATTCATCATTATTCTGATCACTTCTGTAATGTGCCGTCCATGTAGCCCACCATGTTCAGACATGTGTCCTCAAACATTATTGACAATCAATTTAATCATTCAATCTTCGAGTAAAATTGAGAGAAACTTATCAATTTTGAAAAGAGACTTTCAGACATTTCTCTGTGACTTGCAAACATGATCAAACAAAGCAGTGTGAGACTGAGGTGAGTGGTGAGTCTCCTTGTTATCAGTTGTCACAAACTCTTTACTGGAACTAAGTACCTTGGCCAGTCACAAGAAATTTTTACTTTACCTGAAATAATCTGTTCCAAAGAATAGCATATCTCGTAAATTTAAACTCCTGTGATCATGTCTCCAGGCTCCCAGATTTCTCCACTGGAAAAACGTTTTCATGAATTTAAAAGCTTTGTATCTCCCATAAGCCTGAGATGCAATGAAATCTGTGTGCTGGTCTGTGAATTACAGAAAGCTAGTATACAGGGACAGCAAGTAATTAGGAAAGTAATAGATTATTATGTTTTATTGCAAGACTTTCGAAGAGTCTGAGGTGACTTAATTGAAAAGTATAAAATCCTGAGGGCACTTGACTCCGATGTGGAAAGAATGTTCTACATTTGCCTACAACTTTAAACTATGACCTCTCGTTTTTAAGATAAGGGATGGCCCATTTAAGACATGAAGGAAGAATTATTTTTCTCTGAAGTTTGAAAGTCTTCGGAATTCCCTTCCACACAGCAGTCAATGCAAAATCTTCAAATATTTTTAAGGCAGAGGTAGATAGATTTTTGATATCACAGCAGGTCAGACAGCATCCGTGGAGAGAGAGCAAGCTAGTGTTTGAGTCGAGGTGACTGTTCATCAGAGTTCTTCATTTCAGCTCTGATGAAGAATCATCTAGACTCAAAACATTAGCTTGCTGTCTCTCCATGAATGCTGTGATCTCTAGCATTTGATATTTTCAGTACAGATTCCAGCATCTGCAGTAATTTGCTCCTACGTAGATAGAATTTTGACTATCAAGTGATGAAAGATAAATTGGGACATGAAGGAATGTAAAGTTGAGGTTAAAATTAGATCAGCCATAACCATATTGAGCGGTGGAGCAGGTTTCAAGGACTGAATGGCATAATCTTCTTTCTCACTTAAATGTTTGTATAAGCCTGTGTGTTACAGATGAAAATAACTTTCAACTCTTGGTTATGTTGAGAATCCATGATAGTCCACATGTTCTTTCAACTCCACAAACAAATTGAATCCACAGCATCACAATTTCTGTGTTCCACACCACACTATCCTACCTTGGAACATCATTGTAATCCATTTATTGCTGTTGGTTCAAAATCCTGGATTCCCTCTCCACAGCTTCATATGTACCTATACACTACAGATAGCAGTGGTGAAAGAAGACAGGTTCTTGAGGATGATTGAGTTAGACAAGAAAATTGGTCTGGCCCACATTCTGTGAATGAAATGTTTAAAAATTACACAATTGCATTCCTGCCTTTCTAAATCTAATTTTAAAAGTACATGGTGTTTGCTTGAACAATCACTAGCATTACATATATGTTATGCATAAAGTCTGAATCATTATGGCATTTAACCTATCAGCTGTGCCAGCTCCCTATAAATCTGCAAGTTTAATTTAAGTGTCCATCCAGTTTGGTTTTGAAATCAGTCAATCCCTCCGCATCTATCCTGTTGGGGGCAGTAAGTTCTTGTTGATTATCACAAATTCCATGGAGCTATTTATAGATTTAACTTTCCATTCTTCATTTGAAGTCCTTGCCCTTTCATTTCCCTATTTCACTCAGCTCCTCTTGCTCCATGCATATTAAAAATCTGTCCTTTAGCAGTTATTACTCTACCTTCAGACCAACTGTTTCTAATTTGTATGTCAAATGAAAGTTCTTCCTTGCAATCTTTTATTTTCAAACTAAACTAAAAAGCAGTTAACTTTTGGTTTCATTTAATGGGTTGAGTGAGCATGTTGGTTGAGATCGCTATGGAATAGATGGTTGTGATCTCAATAAAGAAAGAAAATGCGGTAATGCTTGATAATTGAGTAAAAAACACACCAAGATTAACAAGTGTGCTTCATGCCGATTGATAAGAGCTGTATGAAAATAATTAATTTTTAATGCTAACTTGTGGCCGAAGTTCTTGAGAAGATTTGTAGCTGAGGTTGTGGATGAAGTTGTTGACTTGTTCGCTGAGCTGATAAGTTTGTTTGCAAATGTTTTGTCATCATACTAGGTAACATCAGTGTGGCTCCAGTGAAGCTTTGGTGTTCTGTCCTGCTTGCTATTTCTGTTCCAGTTTGTTGAGGTGGGTGGTATCATTTCCGGTTTTGTTTCATAGTGATTGGTATATGGGGTCTAATTCTAGATGTTTGCAATGGAGTTCTGGGTTGACTGCCAGGTGTCCTGTGCATGTCTTCATTTGGCTTGTCCTAGGATGGATCTGTTACCCCAGTTGAATTAGTGTCCTCCTTTGTCCATATGGGCACAACTGATAGTTGATCATGTTTCTTGGTGACTAGTTGGTGATTGTATACCCTGATGGCTAGTTTTTTTCTGGTTTGCCCAAAGTAATGTTTGTGGCAGTCTTTACATGGTATTTCGCATATAACTTTGGTTCTGTTAGTTGTGGGTATGGGATCCTTTGTACTCACCAGTAGCTGTCGTAGTTTGGTAGCTCACAAACCAACAAGGACATGCATGGGAATTCCTTGAGGCCTGGAACTCCATTAGCAAACATGTAAAGCTAGACCCCATATGCCAACCAGTACGAAACAAAGCCAGAAATGATACCACTCACCTCAGCAAACCGAGACCCATTAAAAGCAAGAAGGATAAAAGTTCAGCACTTCACCAGAGATGGACTAATGATCTTACCTAGTAAGATGATGAAATGTCTGCAAACAAACTTACCAGCTCAGTGAGCAAGTCAACAGCCTCACTAACTTGTGGCAATTGACTTAGCCTCTGACTGGCATTGAGGCTTACTTGACCTTTACTAGATCAGGTTTTCCCCAGATGATGGATGGAAAGATAGCTTCTACTTTTGGATTGTAACTTATCTATGAACTCATCTTAACAAAAAACACATCAGTGCTCCCTCAGTGAGTTATTTATATATATTAGTTTCCAAGATGGCTGCATAGACAATTTGGTGGGGGAAGTCTTATTTCTCAGTCTTGGAATTGGACAGATTGCTCTTAGTAGAAATGATCAAGAAGTTAACAGTTCAACAGACTTGGTAAAATTGAATCCAAGATTAGATTGCATTTATCATAACATTAATTTAAGGGTGTTTATCAATATATAATGACTAGAATATGAAGTGCTTATGGAAACACAATGATCTTTATAATGCAATGATTGTAAAATAAAAGCTGATGTGAGTTTTGATAGCATTTACATAGGTTATGGCTTTTGCTTGGCAGTTTTGCTGTGGAGTTAAGCTTCTAGACTTCTTTTTACCGACCCAGAATGCTGCGATAAGCATTAAGATTCAATAATTCTTGCACTTTAATTTAAATTATTTTAAGAATGAATGCAGGCAGAAGAACACTTATTAAGGTTTTACTATTTAGCTGCAAAGGTTCAAGGAGCCACGCATTCAAACTGAGAAGCATTCCTGTAATTACTGTTATTAACAGCTCTTAAGTTCAGAGAAGCAGAATGAAAGACATGAATTACTACTAACTTTATTTGGTGTAGTTCTGTATTTTATCAACATGCCACTTGCAAGGTAGTGTGACACGCAAGCCTCTTAACCCGCATTTTTAAATGAATATAAATTAAGTGGAGTTCATTAAATTGTAAAATAAATTTGCATCCCTGCCTTTTTAAAATAAACAGCTGTAGTTATATTCTGTAACTTCAGATTTTAAAAGTAACTATATTGAGCATGAAACTTGAACAGATTTGTCATAGTCTTATCTGTTACAATAATAATTTTGGTTTACATTTGTGTTTTGCCTTTTTAAAAATCCCACATGGTGTTTCCTAAAGGCACAACAGAAAAAGAATGCTCTGCAAGGGGATGATATTAGAAATGGTGCACAGTAGGTTGGTTAAAGGAGTGAGTTTCTTACAGGATCATTAAAAGGGATCAAGATGGAGATAAGAGCGAAGGAGTGGAAGATGAAATTCCAAATTCAGGAGCTTAGAATGTTGAAGTTTGGGCAAAGAGAGTTGGGAGTGCACATGCAACCATAGCCAACGGAACAGTGTATTCAAGGACTGCAGAATTGTAGGTTGGGAGGAGATTGTAGACATGAGTGTAATTCTGGAATGTTTTTCTCAAATGCAAAGGAAAATAAAAAACAAGTAATAGATTGGTAGAAGGTGTGATGGTAGAGAAAGGAGAAAGTGAGATCTGCAGATGCTGGAGATCAGAGCTGAAAATGTGTTGCTGGAACAGCGCAGCATGTCAGGCAGCATCCAGGGAACAGGAGAATCGACGTTTCGGGCATAAGCCCTTCTTCAGGAATGAGGAAAGTGTGTCCAGCAGGCTAAGATAAAAGGTAGGGAGGAGGGACTTGGGGGAGGGGCGTTGGAAATGCGATAGGTGGAAAGAGGTCAAGGTGAGGGAGATAGGCCGGAGTGGAGGTGGGGGCGGAGAGGTCAGGAAGAAGATTGCAGGTTAGGAAGGCAGTGCTGAGTTCGA
>NC_057721.1:39805481-39859590 GCF_004010195.1 Chiloscyllium plagiosum | reverse complement strand
GGAGTGGAGGTTGGGTTGGTGGGGGGTGTGGACCTGACGAGGGAGTCACGGAGGGAGTGGTCTTTTCGGAACGCTGATAGGGGAGGGGAGGACTCTAACCTATCACCCTCACCTTGACTTCTTTCCACCTATCGCATTTCCAACGCCCCTCCCCCAAGTCCCTCCTCCCTACCTTTTATCTTAGCCTGCTGGACACACTTTCCTCATTCCTGAAGAAGGGCTTATGCCCGAAACGTCGATTCTCCTGTTCCCTGGATGCTGCCTGACCTGCTGCGCTGTTCCAGCAACACATTTTCAGCTCTGATGGTAGAGAAAGACCATCCATGGAAAAGGAAATATGATGGAAAGAAAGCTTGAAGATAATGAATGTCATCTGAGCAAACAGTTGAACAAAATACGTGAAAGCAATAGAAAACAGCTCCAAGAATAGATGCACTGATTTGTAGATTCTGTGAAAACACAAATATTGAAAGAGCTGAAAACAATGAATGCTTTGGCTCTCTTCCTTTATTTCCCTCCTTTTGCTTTTGTTGGAATATACCCATCCTGTACTTGAGGCATCTCTTACTTAACGATCACCCATTTCAATGATTTGGAATCGGTGCTCGTCAAGATTATTCCATGCTCCATTCCGCTACTAACCTAACCCTCACAATATGAAGACTACCCCTACTCAGATGTTCCCCGAAAGAAAGTTGGTCTGTTGATATTGAGATAACTGAGGTTATCCAAACCACTTTGCTTTCTTGTTTGCCTTCTATTTCTTTTGCACATTATTTGGAGGGCTGTAGAATGTGCTGTTTTTGTTTCTCAACCTAAATGAAATGGTCTCTGTCCCTTACCCCGTAAAGAAATTCCAAGTTATCCAATATTACATGTCTTCCTGATCATTACTACCATGCAGCTTTTCTTTTTTCCCTTTTCTATCTTTTCTGAACACTTTATAATCTTGTACACAGTCCTCACCATATTTAAGAAAGTGAGGACTGCAGATGCTGGAGATCAGCGTCAAGAGTGTGGTGCTGGAAAAACACAACAGGTCAGGCAGCATCCAAGGAGCAGCAGAATCTACATTTTGGGCATAAGCCCTTCACTAAACCATTCCTGATGAAGGGCTTATGCCCGAAATGTCGATTCTCCTGCTACTTGGATGCGGTCTGATCTGCTGTGCTTCTCTCGCACCACATTTTCGACCCTCACCATTTTTAAGTCATGTTTCCGTTAATGCCTCTGCATATCTTGCACTGCTATTTGTGCTAGCAATTCACCAATCATCTTCACCACAGTAAATCTGGGAAATAATAAAAATAGTTAGGAAGGAAAAATGTTAAACTTGACTTTGAAAATATTTGAAATACTTGACTCCTGAAATAAGATTCTACAGCTCTGCTTCTGGGTTGGAGTAGTTGAGTTGCAGTACATTAACAATTATCCTATCATTAAAAAAAACTTGCATTATTAATTACCAGATTTACTATTGTGGTGAATTTCATAACAAATGAATATGCTAACAAGTTCTGAAAAGTGGCAGGGAAGCCAAGGCAACATGTGGTGAGGTATAAAATGATCAAGTTCTGGAAATTTACAATTCACAGTATCTCTTAATCTCTTGAAAATGCAGTTTGATTTGCACTTTAAGGATGGCACATATGATTAATGCATTTTTGCAGTCAAGTCTGGCCAATTTGTTTTCTTGCTCTGCTTTCCATTTGAATTACAACATAGACATATCATTTCCATGAAGTCTTTAACACAATTCTTTGTTTCTGTTTAACATAGAAATTTCAATGGCAATCAGCAAACTGCGAGGTCTAATCTTAAAATTATGTCAGTTGAATTGGTTATTCCATATTAACCAAAATCTTCAAGTTGTTTAGCAGAATTCATCTGTATCACTTGTTCCAATCCGTTATCTTTCAGTTTGACTTTGTTAGTTGTGTAGTGCATGATAGACTTCAAAACTTCCTTTGACATAGATGTATTTCTGAAAACCTTTCTTTCCTGCTTTTATGAAGAACAGTTATTTGATATAGTCTTAGATTTCATTTAAGGCAGTTGTAATAGAAATCTTGTAAATGACTTTATCTGTTTTCTCTTTCATTCAATTGAAGCAAGAATGCCCATCTAGCATTTGCTGCAGAATTTGCATTTACATTCAAAGCAAGGCACCTGCTTTAAATATCAGATTAAAAGATGAATGAAGAACCATTTTAACATAATGGATTGCCCCAAGGCACTTAAAGTTGGAACCTCCATTTTATAGCACCTTCCACAAGATCATGTCCCACAGTGCTAGATAACTATTGAAGTGTTTTGTTTTGAACAGGATCATAGAGTCATACAACACACAAACTGGCCCTTCAGCCCAACATGGCAATGCGGGCCAGGTTAGATCACACTCCTGTACATAAGCTGTTTGATTTGAATAAGCTTCCACAAGCCGCATTAAGATCAATGACCAAGTAATCTGTTTAAGCAACATTACGGTCATTAGGTATAGGAGTGGAAGTAGGCCATTCAGCCCACCAAGTTTGTTCATGAAGTATGTTGTGAAACTAGAAAGGGTACAAAAAATAATTTGCAAGAATGTTATCAGGACTGGAGGTTTTGAGTTATAAGGAGAGGCTGGATGTGCTGGAACTTCTTTCCCGGAAACATCAGAGGCTGAGGAATGAACTTAGAGAGATTTATGAAATTGAGGGGCATAGATAAGGTGAATAACCAAGGACTTTTTTCCAGGGTAGGGGAATCCAAAACTAGAAGGCATCGGTTTAAAGTGAGAGGGAAGGATTTAAAAGGGATCTGAGGGGCACCTTTTTCACATGGGATGATGCGAGTATGGAATGAGCTGCCAGAAGAAGTGATAGAGGTGGATACAATTGCAACATTTAAAAGACATTTGGGCAGGTACATGAATCGGAAAGATTGAGCTGTATGGGCCAAATGCAGGTAAATGAGATTAGTTCAATTCAGGATACCTAGTTGGCATGGATGAGTTGGACTGAAGGGTCTGTTTCTCTGTCGTGTGATTTAATGACTATTCCCTTTGAAATAGAGGCGCAACATTCCATTATACTTCCTTACTGCCCACTGAACTTGAAGCATAGGTTTTGTGATGCATGGGCAAGGAGGTGTACAGTTAGGAATCTTCAATATTGACTCTCGACATTCTGAAGTCTCATGGGCAGGAAAAGCTCCTGCTGAATACAACATAACTTTCTCCTTAGCTGATGAATGAGTGCTCATAAATATTGAACACCACTTGGAGGAAACAATGAGGGTGCAGAATGTACTCTGGGTGAGGGATTTCAATGTGACTCAGCAGCAGGAATACTGATGGAATTCTGGTTGAATCCTAAAGATATTGTTGGTAATTGAGCCTGCGACAGGAGGTGAGGGAGCAAACAAAAGAGAAAACATACTTGACCTTGTTCTCACTGATCTGCACATCACAGATGTGTATAAGAAGGATTACGCAGACAATATAAGATTCACTCTGTGCAGCATAAATTGTGCTCAATATCTGGAGTGGGTTTTAAGTGCCCATGCATACAGGAAGCTTTTGAAGTGATTTCGACTTAATTATCCTTTCTTTAGCATCCATTAAGGTCTTGCATCAGTGCTAATATCTGACAAATACTGCAATATGTAGCTTTCAGTATTTTCATTAATGTAGCCAGTGCAGAAATGATGGAATGAATTGCCTCCTCTTCCACCATATTCTGTGACTTAACTATCAACTCAAAAATCACTGGAATATATTGATGGCAATTGGATGTGTATTCGCAGCAGTAAACAAGCCAGAATTACTACTTGGCTCAAAATAGAAGAATGTCTTATTTCAGATAGGAGATATATTGCTGAAAATCATTATTTAAATTCACGTTACTTGTAATGTCATAGAGACATACAGCACGGAAACAGACCCTTCGGTCCAACTTGTCCATGCTGACTAGATATCCTAATAAATCTACTCCCATTTGCTATCATTTGGTCCATATCCCTCTAAACCCTTCCTATTCATGTACCTGTCCAGATTTAAATGTTCGAGGAGAAAGTGAGGACTGCAGATGCTGGAGATCAGAGCTGAAAATGTGTTGCTGGAAAAGCGCAGCAGGTCAGGCAGCATCCAAGGAACAGGAGAATCGACGTTTCGGGCATGTTGTAATTGTACCAGCCTCCTCCACTTCCTCTGCAGCTTGTTCCATACATACATGAATACCTTCTGCATGCAAAGGTTAACCCTTAGGTCCGTTTTAAATCTTTCCCCTCTCACTTAAACCTATGCTTTCTAGTTTTGGATTCCCCCACCTTGGAAAAAGACCTTGTCTATTTACCCTATGAATGGTCCTGATGAATTTATAAACCTTTATAAGAAGACTCCGAAGCTCCAGGGAAAACAGCCCCAGTTTATTCAGCCTGTCCCTGTAGCTGAAACCCTCCAACCCTGGCAGCATCTGTGTAAATGTTTGAAGTTTCACGGCATCCTTCCGACAGCAGGGAGACCCGAATTGCACATAGTATATACTGAAATAACTTTTCACATTTAAATGCAATATCAAGAGATCCATTCCCAAACCAAATATTTAACCTAATACATGATGCGCACCTTTATTTCTAAGGCAATAATAGACAAGGCGCAAAGTGCACAATGCATATTCACAACAATAATTAACACTTACCATTAATGAAGTTGGAATGCGTTATTGGGAAACTGAAGTTCCTTATCATACGTTTTTGCTTTGAGGAACGCTGAGGGAGGCTCGGGGCTGGTGGATAAGGAAATTTGAGATTAAGAAGTGTGTGAGAGAGATTGAAAGAGACTCTGAGCTAGGTCCCGGGGATTGGGGTTGGATTTGGCTACTAGGTGTGGAGTAGGTAGGTATGACAGGAGAGAGACTATGATCATGAAGGTGGTTGTCACTGAATGAGGCGATCCCATTGCACTTCAGATGTGCTGACAACTATAATGTCCCCAAACACGGAATACTCAACTGATGGGGGAATTGCACTCGCACTGTCCCCTTGTGGGGGAGAAAAAGGGATACACAGCACTGGTGTCCAAATCTTCATGAATTTGATTACCTACTTTTTAAATTCAAAAAATTGCATATGATTGGCTAGACATGAACAGGGACTGCAGGGAGGATGAACTGACTGACTGCAGCACTGTGGTGCAGGGAGCCATTCAAGTGGGGGAGAGAAGAGAAATGTTTTTGTAATTGGGGATAGTGTAGTTAGAGGCATAGACACTGTATTCTCTGTGACCAGGATCAAGAGGCCCGAAGGTTGCATTCCCTACCTGGTGCTCTGGTTCGGGATAGCTCATCTGGACTGCAGAGGAACTTTGAGTGGGAGAGTAAAGATCCAGGGGTCATGGACCACATAGGTACCAATGACCTAGATATAACTAGGGCAGAGGTTCTGCAAAAGGAGTGTGAACAGCCCGGAACTAAGTTAAAAAGCAGAACCAACAACGTAATAATCTCTGAATTAATTGGGACAGGGTCAATAAGGTTAAGCAGGTAAATGCATGGCTCAAAGATTGGTGTAGGAGAAATGAGTTTGAATTCATGGGATATTGGCACCAGTACCGGGGAAGAAGAAACCTTTTTCTGATGGGATGGTCTTCATCTGAACCGTGCTGGGATCAGAGTCCTAGCGAATCGCATAACTAGGATTGGAGACAGGGCTTTAAATTAAATGGGGCACGGCGGGGGGTGCATGCTCAGTTATAGGGAAAATTAGAAAACCCGATTTAGAGGAGGAGATAAAAATGCAGAACTCAGGAGAGGTTATTAAAATCTCCAGCACAGACACAAATAGGACAGAGTGTATGTAAAGGATTTGAATCAAACTTTGAGCACACTGGACAAATGACTGACAATGAGAAGAGGGACAGCTAATACAGGACTGAAGGTGTTATATCTGGATGCATGTAGTATAAGGAATAAGGTAAATGAGCTTGTGCAACAGATCAAAGTTGACAGGTATGATGTGATAGGCATCATAAAGACATGGCTGCAAGGGGATCAGGATTGGAAGCTGAATATTCAATGATTTACATCCTAATAAAAGATAGGCAGGTGGTCAGAGGGAGTGAGGTTGCCGTACTAGTAATAAATGAAATTAAATCAATAGCAAAAATTAAGGTCAGCTGGCGTAGAATCTGTGTGGGTAGAATTGAGGAACTGCAAAGGTGAAAAAAACCATAGTTGGCGGTTATTTACAGGCCTCCAAACAGTAGTCAAGAGCTGCAGTGCAAGATCCATCAGGAGATATGAAAGGCAAAGTTACAGTGATCATGGGGGATTTCACTATACAGGTGGACTGGGAAAATCAGGTTGGTCATGGACTGCAAGAAAAGGAATCTGTGGAATGTCTATGAATTGTTTTTTTTGGAGCCCATGAGGGAACAGGCAATATGGGATTTTATGTTGTGCAATGAGGCAGACTTGATAAGGGAACTGAAGGTGAAGGAACTCTTAGGATACAGTGATCATTAAGTAATTGAATTTATTGTGTAATTTGAGAGGGAGAAATTAGAATCAGAGGAAACGGTATTACAACTGAATAAAGGCAGCAATAAAGGCATGAGGGAGGAGCTAGGTAGAATTGACAGACAGGAGCCTGGCAGGAAAGACTGTGGAACAGCAATGGCAGGACATTCTGGAGATAATTCAGGATTCATCCCGAGGAAAAAGAAGCATGGTACTGGGAAGATGAAACAACCAAGGGTGACTAGATAAGTCAGGGTTAGCATAAAAGCAAATGAGAAAGCATATATTGTGGTGAAGGGCAATGGGAAACCAGAGGATTCGAAAGCTTACAAAGACCAACAGAGGGCAACAAAAAAAGAAGGAAGGAAGGAAGGAGAAGATCAAATATGAGGGTAGGCTAGCCAGTAATATAAAGGAAGACTGTAAGAGTCCCTTTAGATATATAAAGGGCAAAAGTGGACATTGGGCTGCTGGAAAATGATGCTGGAGGGATAGTAATGGGGAAGAAGGAAATGGTTGAGGAACTGATTAATTCACATCAGTCTTCATGGTGGAAGACCTCAAACATTCAAGAGAGTGAGGGGGCAGAGCTGAGTATGGTGGCATCACCAAGGAGAAGGAGCTAGAAAAACTGCATGGCCTGAAGGTGGATACGTCACCAGGACCAGATGGACTATAGCTGAAGAGACAGTGGAGGTGTTAGTGGTGATCTTTCAGGAATCGCTAGAATCAGGGAGGGTCCCAGGGGACTGGAAAATCACTAACGTGATACCCCTCTTTAAAAAGTAAGTAAGACAAAGACTGGAAATTACACACTGATTGATTAACCTAATCTCGGTCATAGGTAAGATCCTAGAATCCATTGTGAAGGGTGAGATTTTTGAATACTTGGGAATGTATGGTAAAATAGGGCAAAGTTTCAGCATGATTTCATCAAAAGAAGGTCATGCCTAACAAATCTGTTAAAATTCTTTTAGCAAGAATAAGAGAGGCCCAAGGGGCAACTTCTTCACGCAGAGGGTGCTGCGTGTATGGAATGAGCTGTCAGAGGAAGTGGTGGAGGCTAGTACAATTGCAACATTTAAAAGACATCTGGATGGGAAAAGTTTGGAGGGATATGGGCCAGGTGCTGGCAGGTGGGACTAGATTGATTTGGGATATCTGGTCGGCATGGACGAATTGGACTGAAGGGTCTGTTATTGTGCTGTACATCTCTATGACTCTAAGTAATGAACAGGTTAGACCAAGGAGAGCCAAAGGATGTTATCTACCTGGACTTCAAGAAGTTCTTTGACAAGGAGGATACAGAGTAAGAAAAGGGCCCATGGTGTCAGAGGCAAGGTGCTAGCATGGATAGAAGCCTGGCTGTCTGGCAAAAAGCAGAGAGTGGGGATAAAAGGGTCTTTCTCAGGATGGCAGCTGGTGACAAGTGATGTTCTGCGAGGCTCAGTGTTGGGACCACAGTTTTTCACTTTTTACATTAATGATTTGGATGAAGGAACTGAGGGCATTCTGGCTAAGTTTGCAGATGGTGCAAAGATAGAGGGAAGGGCAGCATTGAGGAGGCAGGGAGCCTCCAAAAGGATTTGAACAGGTTAGGAGAGTGGGCAAAGAAATGGCAGATGAAGTACAACGTGGGAATGTGTGAGGTCAAACACTTTGGTAGGAAGAATAGAGGCATAGACTATTTTCTGAATGGGGAGAAAGTCTGAAGTGCAAAGAGACTTGGGAGTCTTAGTCCAGAATTCTCTTCAGGTAAACTTGTAGGTTGAGTCAGTAGTTAGGAAGACAAATGCAATGATGGCATTTATTTCGAGAGGATTTGAATATAAAAGCAGCGATGCACTTCTTAGGCTCTATAAAGCTCTGGTCAGACCACAATTGCAGTATTGTGTACAGTTTTGGGCCCATTTCTCAAGAAGGATGTACTGGTCCTGGAGCACCTTCAGAGGAGATTCATGAGAATGATCGCAAGAATGAAAAGCTTAATGTGTGAGAAACGTTTGAGGACCCTGGGTTTATACTCGATGGAGTTTTGAAGGGTGGGGGGGGAGATCCAATTGAAACATACTGAATGGTCTAGACAGAGTAGATGTTGGGAAGATGTTTCCATTGGTAGGAGAGACTAGGACTCAAGGGCATAGCCTTATAGTAAAGGGAAGACCTTTTAGAATGGAGATGAGGAAACATTTCTGCAGCCATAGAGTAGTGACTCTATGGAATTCATTGCCACAGAAGGCTATGGAGGTCAGGTCATTGACTATATTTAGCACTGAGATAAATAGGTTCTTGAGTATCTAGGAGATCTATGGTTATGGGGAGAAAGCAGGAGAATTGGGATGAGAAACTTATCAGCCGTGATTGAATGATGGAGCGGACTTGACGAGCTGATTGGTCTAATTCTGCTCCTATGTCTTATGGTCTTAAAAAGGACTTTCCTATCTCAGCACATTGTGCATGTCGCATTGCCATACAAATCTGCCTGGAGATAGAAATGCTAATTATTTCACTTTAACTTTGAACCTTCTTTCATCTGGAAGATATATGGACATTTTAAAACATTCCCTTGACTATTTGGTGGTCATGAAACCACTTCTGATCTAGATCATTCCATGAATAATAAATGCTCACAGACCGATCAAGTCCTCCAGAGATAATTATGAAGACCAATATTCAATTTTTGATTGCTCACATCATGGATTCAGTAAGAGAACACAGGTCTCCCGTTGATCTGTAATCATCCAGGCCAGTTTGCCATTGTTTGACCAGGCATTCTTTTACTTATCCCACATTTAAAATTTTAATTACAAAATCTAAAAGCAATCTTATAGGCATTTGTGCCAAGTCCTATCTGTGAATTTCATGTTATACAATGTATTCTTCTGTGCCTAAACAATGGTGCTCTATTCCTTACAATTTGATGTAAATCCTCCCGAGTAATGGTCATACATCTTCCTGCAATGATTTGTCCCATCCTCCTGAGTTGTAAACTGTCTCTTTTGGATAGGTGCCTTTAATCCCAGAGTTGGTCCCAAGATCTTGAGCCCTCCCTCTTGCAACATCTTTTAGCAAAGAAACACTTAAACTTAGAATATGGGAGCAGGAATAGGCCATTTGGCCCTTCGAACCTGCTCTGCCATTCAATTTAATAATGGCTGATCATCCAACTCATACCCCATTCCCTCTTGCTCTCCATATTCTTTAATCCCTTTAACCCTAAGAACTACATCAACATCTTTCTTGAACGTCTTCAATGTTTGGCCTCAACAGTTTCCTGTGGCAGAGAATTCCACATACTTTGGGTGAAGAAATTCCTCCTCATCTATGAAGTAAAAGGCCTACACCTTTTCCTCATACTGTGCCCCCAACTCTGGGCTCCCAGTCCTCGAGAACATCCTTCCAGCATCTACCCTGTCTAATGCTGTAAGTATTTTATAACTTTTAATGAGATCCCATCTCATTCTTCTAAATTCCAGTGAATTCTAGTCCTAACTAATCCCGAATCATTCCAAGAATCACTCTGGTGCATCTGCTTTACACTCCTTCAGTGGCCAAATTAGGGTGTTGGTTCAGTTGGCTGGACAACTTGTTTACAACTGGGTAAAGCTAACGCTTTGGTTCAATTCCCGCACTGGCTGAGGTTACCATGAAAAACTGTCCCCTTCAACAGGGGTATGGTGAGCTTCAGGTTCAACCACCAACAGTTCACCACTCTTTAATGAGAGAGTAGCATTATAGACCATTAGGTCTATGATGACTTTCCCCTTAACCAACAGCAAGAACGTCCTCCTTCAGATAAGGAGATCAAAACTGCACACAATTCTTCAGGAGTGGTCTTACCAATATCCTGTATAGTTATAACAAGTTATCTCTGCTCCTGTACTTGCTATGAAGGCCAGCATACCATTTGTCTTCACTACCCTGCTGCACTTGTATGCTTACTTTGTGATTGATGCACAAGGCCATCCAGATCTGATTGCACTACCTCTTTCCCAATCTGTTACCATTCAGATGTGCCACACATTGAAACTTATTATCTTATTTCGACACTGGCTAGTGCTGGGCACTGGAAGTATTACAGAGATTCCTACCCTTAAGGTCCTATCTTTTAACTATGCTCTAAGCTTCTGAAAACCTAACTTTAGGACCTTAGTGTCTACCTCTGTAATTGCTACTAATGTGTGCCAAATTGATAGCTCTGCAGAATATTCTGTATCCTCTCCATGATGTACTTGACCCTTGCAACAGAAAATGAGCATAGTATGCAGAGTTTTCAATAATAGTTTTAAAGTTATCTGCCTCTTTCTCCAACAATGGAATTTCCCATAACAATTGCTTTTCTGTGCTTTGCTGTTACATACTGTGTAGTTTCTTGATGAATGGTGCTATGGACTGGTATATAATTTTAAGTGTCAAGCAGTGATAATCTTCAACAAGAGCATTTGGATACAGAACTGGCTCAAAGGTAGAAGACAGAGGTTGGTGGTGGAGGGTTGTTTTTCAGACTGGAGGCCTGTGACCAGTGGAGTGCTACAAGGATCGGCGCTGGGCCCTCTACGTTTTGTCATTTACATAAATGATTTGGATGCGAGCATAAGAGGTACAGTTAGTAAGTTTGCAGATGACACCAAAATTGGAGGTGTAGTGGCCAACGAAGAGGGTTACCTCAGATTACAAGCAGGGCTTATACACTTAATAGTAAGGGCCTAGGGAGTGTTGCTGAGCAAAGAGACTTTGGAGTGCAGGTTCATAGCTCCTTGAAAGTGGAGTCGCAGGTAGATAGGATAGTGAAGGCGGCGTTTGGTATGCTTTCCTTTATTGGTCAGAGTATTGAGTTCAGGAGTTGGGAGGTTGTGTACAGGACATTGGTTAGGCCACTGTTGGAATATTGTGTGCAGTTCTGTTCTCCTTCCTATCAGAAAGATGTTGTGAAACTTGAACGGGTTCAGAAAAGATTTACAAGGATGTTGCTAAGGTTGGAGGACCTGAGCTACAGGGAGAGGCTGAATAGGTTGGGGCTGTTTTCCCTGGAGCGTCGGAGGCTGAGGGGTGACCTTATAGAGGTTTACAAAATTATGAGGGGCATAGATAGGACAAATAGACAGTCTTTTTCCTGGGGACAGGGAGTCCAGAACTAGAGGGCATAGGGTTAGGGTGAGAGGGGAAAGATATAAAAGAGACATAAGGGGCAACTTTTTCACGCAGAGGGTGGTACGTGTATGGAATGAGTTGCCACAGGATGTGGTGGAGGCTGGTACAATTGCAACATTTAAGAGGCATTTGGATGGGTATATGAATAGGAAGGGTTTGGAGGGATATGGGCCGGGTGCTGGCAGGTGGGGCTATATTGGGTTGGGATATCTGGTTGGCGTGGACGAGTTGGACCGAAGTGTCTGTTTCCATGCTGTACATCTCTATGACTCTATAAGAGAGCATCCAACTATATTCTCTAGATGCTTAGTGGCATTTCCATCCATGAGCTGGGCAGTTTTTTCTTAGTCAGCTTTCTTCCAATTGAACCAGGTAAAACAAGAATATCGCCAAGTTGGTCACTGTTCAAAACAGTCCTATCCATGGGCTATCACAAGGCAGGCAGTTATGTGATATACAGGAAGCATTTTTTTTTAAAAAAAGTCTCCAATCTCTAATATTCATATTGAACTTTCAATTACCTCTTTTAAAGACACCAATCCAGGTATTTCCAGAAAACTTGAAATAAATCAATTTTCCATATTCATTGAAAACTTAAGTCCTCCAAATGATATTCAGTACAAAGTGTCTTTATAAGGCAGCAAATCAAAACATTTTTTACAGTGTACACCAAGACCCTTGATCTACCAGTTAGGTTGCCTGCAATCCATATTTTCCTCAATGCAGCCTCTGGACAATCCAAATTGAAAACTAGCTTTAGATCTATTATTGTACTATTTCAGGTACAGTCCCTGAAGTATTGTTTTTGTTCCCAAAGTTCTATGGAAGATTTGTGCTTCCAGTTTAAAATGACCACACATTTCCTATCCACAATATTGGAGCCTTGGGAGGCTGGCTAGTGCCTAAAAAATACAAACTATGTAATTGAATTATTCAGCCTATAATCATGCATCTCTGGGATTATCGTTGTGAATAAATGTTGCACTTTACGGGGACTCTTGTAGTACGTTGGTGTATCCTTATCTCTGGGCTTGACGGTTTGGGTTCAAGTCACAGTGTGCAGAGGTGTGTCATGACATGTCCAAGCAAGTTAATTAAAAATAATTGCATTGTATTTTTCCCATGTCTCCAATATCCTTTCTTTAAAGGGCTAACTAAACTTAACACCAAATGTAATGTAATTGTGGTTTGAACACTGCCTTGTAAAGGTTCACCATCAGCTGTCATCTTCTCCACTTGGGCAGGATGTTAGTTTGTCTTTAATTACACATTCTTCAATAGCAAGTCTTGTTCTTTGTTGTGTATCTCTGAGAATATGTTCATATTGGTTGCTGTGTTTTCTCAGTTATTAGTCAAAACTGCACATGGCATATTGGATTTGCACATACTAGGTATTCTATCTGTATGTTTCCAGTGGGATCAGTTGAAATATACTTTGATCCTACTTGTTCATAACTGCAAAAATAGTGCAAACTCTATTCCTAAACTATAGTCTAATTCCTCAGTCATAATAGTGCAATGTATCCATAAATATTGCATATTTCTAATTGGAATTTATATTTTTTTTCTTTTATCAGATTTAAAAAGAGAAGCCAGTATCTGTCATATGCTGAAACATCCACACATTGTAGAACTTCTAGAAACATACAGCTCGGATGGAATGCTCTATATGGTTTTTGAATTGTAAGTGAACTGACTTCACATTCCTGATGTCTTTCTCCTGATATCTTAAGTCTTTCGTAGCTGGCTCTGGTAGTTTCTTTGGTCTTTGGTAGCAACAGTCTTTGTCCTTCTCTCAGGCTAATGTAGAGGAACTTCTCATCTTCCCCCAAGAAGATCATGGCTTGTTCTCCTGGATACTCTTATAACCATCTCTCCCCGCTATCTTTTTAGTATACCTTATTCTTGAGGCTAGCTATCTATGCTGTGTCAATCACCTGTCTAAACCCTCTTGGTTAATGACCATGGGCAGCTACTCATGAATGTTTACCCATCTCTATTTGAAGATTAGTTTTCATTCCTTCAAAGAACAAAATCTTCTTACCTTTTCAACTCCACATTCACAGTAGGGTAGTGTGGCACCTGATAATTTTTTTTTAATGCTAGTAGAAGGCCAATTACTACTGTAACATGAATAATTGAGGTCTCATGCTTGACAGGAAGTACTGACTTTGGAAAACTAAAACAAACAGTTTCAAAAGGGATTCCAATTTCTAACAACTAGATTTAGTTGGTAACACTTTTAATTGTCATTGGTTCAGGACCTACTCTAAACATGAGAAAATAATTTTTGTAAGGCAAACCAGTGCAATGCAGGTCATTCTATAATAACGAGCATTTTGTCAACATGAATTCATTGTTACGCAATTGACAAATTGGGGACACTATTTCTACAGTGCGAATTTTAAAAACGTGTTGGCTGTAATATGATTACATCACCAACATTTTAAGTGCTGTTTCTAAAGTGTGATTTTTCTATGGCACGAAAACATAACCGTTGTGTTATAGAAGAACCGACTGTATTGAGGAAGCTGTTACTACTAGAAATTCTTTTCTTTTTCATCAAACATTAAACCATTAGCCAGTCAGTGTTCTGATGTCCAAATTGATGCTAACAATCCTACAATGTTTTGGAAAGATAGCAGGGAATTCTTCTATCTGTCCTGGTCAACGTTTCTCCCTCAATCAAGATCAGAAAATGAAAATAAAACTTAACATGTTATTTGTCTCATTGACCTTTGTGAAATTTTGACATGTCAACAGTTATAAATTTATTAGATGTGATTTACTTTGAGCTTTTTGATGTAGAAGACACTGAATGAAGAATGTTACAGAAGACCAGGCATTAGGTCATAATTTTGTTTTATCCTTTCATAGAATATGGACATTGCTGACTTATCCAACATTGCTTCCCATTTCAAATTGCCCTCAGGAAGGTAGTGGTGAGCCACATCTCTGGACTGTCTGTGTCCATTTGATGTAACACCAGGTTATAGTCCAACTGGTTAATTTGGAAGTACGAGCTTTTGGAGCACTGCTCTGTTGTCAGGTAGCTAGTGGGGCAATATCGTAGGACACAGAATTTATAGTAAAAGATCAAAGCATCATACAACTGATGCAATGTATTGAACAAGCCTAGATTGCTGTTAAGTCTTTCATCACTTCGAGTGGGGATGCAGGTTTTGATTCATTAATGTGTAAATCCCAGAATTGCTTTCAAGTCATAACCCTGAGAAAACTTAAGATTTTATCAGTATACATTTTTAAAAAAGTGACATCTCCGCTTAGCCAATGCATTTAAACGTGTGAGGTTAGTGTCTGTCTGTACCTTGAGTCAGACTGGTTCTATTTCCAAAGTAGGAATTTATAAAATGTAGCATTAACTGACTGCCTTCAGATTGTGTGCTTTTTGAACAAAGTAGAATGTATCTGCAAATGCAAATTTACCCCATAGACTTACTTGTGTGTGTGCGAGGTAGAGGGAAAGCATGTATGTGTGGGAGAGAGGGAGTGAGTATGTGTGCATGTATGAGCGTTTGTGTGCGTGAGCGAGTGTGATGGAGTATATGCCTGTGAAATGGTGTGCATGCGAGTGTGTGTCTGTATGAGAGAGGCTTTGTGAAAGTGTGATCATGTATGTATAAAAGTGTATGGGGCGGGGGTAGTCACCTGTAGTGTGACATGAACCTAGGATCCCAGTTGAGACAAGTCTTCCTGGGTACCGAACTTGGCTATCAGCCTCTGCTCGGCGACTCTGCATTGTTGCGTATCCCGAAGTCTGTCTGGAAGGACAGTCACCCGAAGATCCGAGGCCAAATGTCCTCGACTCCGAAGTGTTCCCCCACTGTGAGAGAACACCCCTGTCTGGTGATTGTTGCACTGTATCCATTCATCCAATGTTGGAGTGTCTGCTTGGTTTCGCTTATAGGTACACTCAGTGCTGTTAGAGTGCAAGTTGCAGATTTTGATTTAGGGACACTGACAAAATGGCAATATTGTTCCAAGTCAAGATGTTTATGATTTGGATGTTCCTACGCATCTGTTGCCCTTATCCTTTTAGATGTAGAGGTCACGAGATGATGTCGAAGGACCCTTGGTGAGTTGTTGTAATGTATCTCCTAGATGGTTCACACTGCTACCACTGTGCATCTGTGGTGAAGGGAATGAATTGATAAGGAGTGGATAGGGTGCCACTCAAGCAGGCTGCCTTGCCTAGATTTGTGTCAAGCTGCACTCCTTCCAAAAAGTGGAGAATATTCCCATGTGACTACTAATTTTTTCTTTTAGATTTGGTCAGGCTTTGGGAGTTGGGAGATGGAGTTACTCTCTACAAAAATCTGATGACATTCCCCGAATAGTTTCCTTACGATGCACGTACACAAACTGGCCAACTAATCCAATCAGTACATGTCTGCGTTTCACTCTGACTTCTTCCCATCTGTCCTTGTCTAAATCTATTGTGATAACAATTAAAGACTAAAATTTGTCATTGCAAGGCCCTTTCCCTTACCGTTAACAGCTCAATGGAGTCTGAGGTTGTTTCCTTGAATCAGAAAAAAGTTTATGTTGCTAATTTTCAAGGAAGTGCTAACTAGTTAAATTAGAGGGTATCTACTAGCTTATAAAGTCGGATCTTGGTCATCAATAAGATGATTAAAGGAAGCACAGGCATCACTTCGTATTCTTTGAGTAAGGGAAGTTATATCAGTGACAGTAAACAAGAATTTTGGGAGCTGAAGTTGTCAGGTCCCAGAATGCATGTATGATGGTTCTAGCAGCAGGTAGCGAGTTAAGCGATGGAATGGAGGTACAAATAGGAGCAGCATAGGTATATAGTGAGAATTTCCTCTGTGTTAAGTATGATATCTAGATTTCAAACTATCTGATTCAGCTTCAGACAGCTTCCAGAAAGAAGGATGGCATCACTAGTAAGTGACAGTTTGTGGAGGCAACTGAAGACAACTACTTTTCTGTTTATCTGGTATTGGGTGTCAGATAAGCAATCCAACAGTGTAGAGATAATAGAAATTAAGAGAGGTGGTGATATGATAGCGCCAGGTGTTGACATTTGGAAGCTAAAATGCTGTGAATGAGAATCAGAAAGAGGCCAAGGGTAGATCCTTGGAGGACAGGCGTTAATGATGCAGGAACAAGAAAATAAGCCATTGCAGGTAATTCTCTGGCCACAACTGAAAAGAGGAAGATTGAATCTGATGCATTCACACTCAGCTTGATGATAGTGGAGAAGCCTTTGAGGAAGATGATGTGATTAGCCATGCAAAAGGTTGTAGACATGTAGAAAAGTACCTTTGTCATAATAATAATAGTTATAATTTGTGATTTTGAGAGGCCATTCCAGTACTGTCTGATGCAGGAACATGGTTGAAGTGATTCAAAATTGAAGTTCTTGGAAAGGTTAACATGGACTGCTTCTTTCTCCACTACTGTTTGACACTTTTTCATACTTTTATTCATTTGCTAAGCCAGCATTTATTGCCCATCCCGAAGTATCCTTGAACAGAGTAGCTTGCCTGGCCAATTCAGAGAGAATTTAAGAATCAGCCATACTGCTGAGGATCTGGAGTCACATGGAGACCACACTCGATAAGAACAACTTTTGTTAGCTTTTTATTCCAGATATTTATTGAATTTAAGTTTCAACATCTTCCAAGGTGGAATTTGAACCGTTGTCACCAGAGTTTTGGACGACTAGTCCACAGATGTTACCATTACATCCTGCCTTCCTCTTTTGTTTTTATATATGTTGATGAAAAATTCATGTCAATTTAATTTTAATTTCACATTGAGGATATTGGATAGAGGCCTCATGAGATGCAATGTGTCCTCTTTGAGCAGATGCCCTCTGCTGTGGAGCTGGTCCCAATGCATCAGGAGTCTGTAGCCCTCCCTTCTGCAGCATGCCAGTTATTAGTCCTTTTTCTGTTTCTACTGACTGGTATCAGGTGTAATCTTTTGAGGATTTCCCTGGCTCCTAAATGTCTGGCGAAAAGACTTCACTACTTAGCCTCGCTGTCATTGGTACTGATTGCCTTCCTCGTATAGATTAGATTACATTACAGTGTGGAAACAGGCCCTTCGGCCCAACAAGTCCACACCGACCCGCCGAAGCGCAACCCACCCATTCCCCTACATTTACCCCTTTACCTAACACTACGGGCAATTTAGCATGGCCAATTCACTTGACCTGCACGTCTTTGGACTGTGGGAAGAAACCGGAGCACCCGGAGGAAACCCACACAGACACGGGGAGAATATGCAAACTCCACACAGTCAGTCACCTGAGTCGGGAAATGAACCCGGGTCTCTGGCGCTGTGAGGCAGCAGTGCTAGCCACCGTGCCGCACTTCCTCCACGTTGTCCTTTTGCTATGGTATCAAAGAGGCAAAACACTGGATGGCATAGAGTAATAGAGCTGTACACCATGGAAACAGACCCTTCCACCCAAATCATCCATGCTGACCACATATATCAAATTAATCTGGTCCCATTTGCCAGCATTTGGCCCATATCGCTTTAAATCCTTATTCATGTGCCTGTCCAAATGCCTTTTAAATGTTGTAATTATACCAGCCTCTTCCACTTCCTCTGGCAGCTTGTTCCACACAGATGTCACTCTCTGCATGAAAAAGTTGTCCCTGAAGTCCCTTTCATAATCTTTCCCCTCTCATCTTAAACCTATGCCTTCTAGTTTTGGATTCCCCAGGGGAAAAGACCTTGGCTATTCACTCCATTCATGGTCTTCGTGGTTTTATAAACCTTAATAAGGTCACCCCTCAGCCTCCAATGCTCCAGGGAAAATAGCCCCAGGCTATTCAACCTTTTCCCAAAGCTTAAACCCTCCAACCCCAGCAACATCCTTGTAAGTCTTTTCTGAACCCTTTCAAATTTCACAACATCTTTCCTGTGGCTGGGATAGTTACAGAAGTACCTGTCTCTTGCTCCTAATAATAGAATCTACATTTTTTAAATAATTAAAGTAGTGGCATTTCTCTACTTTCATGTTCTGCCCTATGCAGTCCCTTGCCCATTGGTGCCATGGTCTGACTGCACTGATTCAAGGTTTTTTTAACTTGCAGTACTCTCCATTGCTGCATGTTGTTTTGAAATATGAACATTCCAGATAAAGAAATAAACAATAAGTGGACACAGAGCCCAGAGGGAGGGGAAGATAGATAACGGATGGATAATGGTAAATGAGGGAGAAAGAAGAGTTCCTAATGGGGACCATATCTGGGGGAAAATACATTTGCTGTGCTGAGAAGGATGACCAGGTCAGGGTGTGGGTGGGTAAAGGGCATGGAGGAGGGTGCTCAGGCCCTAAAACCATTGAATTTGATATTGAAGGCTGCAGAATCTGTTAAGTGGTAAATGAGGCATAGTTCTAGCAGGTCAGAGACAGCACTGTTGGCCAGGGAACATGCTAGTGTGTTAAAGTGGCAGGCAGCTGGAAGCTTGAGGTCCGTTTTGGAGACAGGTGGATTAATTTGTAACTTCATGGGGAAGGTGTTGCTAGAAAGCAGTGATTATAATATGATTTGAAAATCCAACTTTGAGTGAGAAGATTAAATCTAAAACTAGTGTATTAAAACGTGGCACGGTGGCTCAGTGGTTAGCACTGTTGCCTCACAGCGCCAAGGACCTGGGTTCATTTCCCACTTTGGGCAAATGTCTATGTGGCATTTGCACACTCTCCCCGTGTCTGCGTGGGTTTCCACCGGGTGCTCGGCTTTCCTCCCACAGGTGAGGTGAATTGGCCTTGCTAAATTGCCCGTAGTATTAGGTGCATTAGTCAGGGGTGAATGTAGGGGAATGGGTCTGGGGTGGTTTGCTCTTCGGAGGGTCGGTGTGGATTTGTTGGGCCGAAGGGCCTGTTTCCACACTCCAGTTAATCTAATCTAATCTAAACTAAGGACAGTTATGAGGATATGAAGACACAACTGGTTAAGGTGAAGTGGAAGGTAAACTGCAGGATAGATCATTAAGGAACTAGTTCAAAATACTGAGAAAAAGAGTATCACAGAATTGTTGCAGCACAGAACGTAGCCATTGGGCCCATGAAGTCTTGAATAAAGCTTGAGGAGGTGGTAAAGAAGTACCATTACTTTGCCGCCTCCTTCTAATCCTACATATTCTTCCTGTACAGGTAACAGGCTTAATCCCTTTTTGAAGACTTCAATTGTACCTACCTCCACCACACGCACTGTGTATTCTAGGCCTAAGCCACTTGCTGAAAAAAAACCTCTTCCTCATTTAACTTTTGCTACTTTTACTAATTCCAATAAATCATTACCCTCACATCACATTTTCAATCATTTCACAAATAAGAACAGCTTCTTTCTACCTACACTCTCTCTCTCCAGTCCATTCATGATTTTCTTTGTCACATAGGTTATGTAGACTCGCAGAACTTAGTTGAATTTCTCCTTATGAACTTTTTTTTAAGAGTGTAAGAAAAGGTTAGCTAGAAATATTTGTTTTTAAAGGTCAGTAACTTCATACAGGTATTTATAAAGGATCTGAGTAAAGTGAGCATTGTTCCTGTAGAAAGTGGATTAATATTGGAAAATAAAAAAATGACATATGTAGTGAACAGATATTTTGTATCTGTCTTCTCTGTAGAGGATACAATAATGTCCCAGAAATAATTGAGAGCCAGAAGGTGAAAAGGAGAGAAGAACTTAAAATAATTGCATTCAGTAGGAAAAGGGTACTCTGGAAAACTTGTCTTACTAAAAGCTGACAAGTCCCTAGGTCCTAATGGACATTTTCCTAGGGTTGCTCCTAGATTGCTGCATTAATCCACACAGATTGCTTTCTCCTTATTATCTTATTCTGAATAAAGTCAAGTTGCTATTGTCCTATCAGACCATAGGACTGCACTATCATTAGGGAGAGAGAGACACATGACTGGTGATAATTTAATTTGAAGGCCATAATGCCTCAGGTGAGGGGAGAGGTTGAGAAGGAGAGTCCTTCCTGGTAACCTCAGCCAGTGTGAGAATTGAACCCATCTGACAGGCTATCTACTGTGGGAACTCTGGTTTATGACCTTCACATACCCAAGGTACTACAATTCAAATTGTTACTTATTTTACTAAACTGTATCTAGCCCCCATCTACCCACATTCCCTTTCTAATGAACTGTCACTTGCTGATGACCACTCACAGACATGAATTTTTGTATAGTCTTGTTTCCTGTATGGTTATGTTCTTCAGTGCATGCTTATTTCGTGCTAGGGAGAACACATCTTTTTCTTTACAACCTCTTCAAGCTTTATTCAAGACTTTTAAAGAGAAGGATACAGAGGTAAAATCATATTTAAACTACATTATTTACCAAGTATAATTGCATGTCTATTGACCAAGGTTCTACACAGTTATCTGACTTGCATAATGAATACACTATTTAACTACTAATGCTCTGGATGTTTCAAATTGATATTTTTGAAATGGAAAGGAACATTTGAAATGACTAGAAACTGCCTCAATCCTTCAATCCATGCCAAAAATGAAACTTTACATTTTAAGAGTTTAAAATAATTTTTAGATTTACATTGTCCCCATTTTTTTCTGGTTAACCTATTCAAAGATGTTATTATACCCCTCCCACAAGGTGGAACTTAAATCTGGGCCTCATGGTCCAGGGGTAGGGACATTACACAGTGTCATAAGAGGGCCCTAAAATTCACATGTTTTTTTTAATGCAGTGTGACCAGACACTGCTGGTAGAAAAAGCTTCTTGCACTTGGTATTCCCAGGTCATCTCCCATCCAATACTAACTCAGCCTGAATCTCTTTAGCTTCTGAGATCAGATGAGATTGGGCATTTCCAGACTAGTATGACTGCAGGCTTGGGTCTGCTTTATTATACTTTTGTTTTAACCTGTTTTCTAATTAGTGTGTACAGAGAGTTTTATTACACACCTCCGGAGCTGGTGGGATATGAACCTGGGTCTTTTAGTCCAGGGGTAGGGACACTACCATTGCGCAACAAGAGGGTCCCTAAGATCCACATTTCTTTTTAAATTTAACCTATTGTTCCAATCAGCCCATTCAATGATATTATTTACACACCTCTGAAGCAGGTAGGACTTCAACATAAGCCTCCCAGTCCAGGATAGAAACACTACCACTGCATCGCAAGAGGGCCTAGGATTCACATTGTATAGTGTTGCCTCATTTGTTTGCAATAGTCAAACAACCAGCAAAAGGAAGTGGTAAATAACAATAATGGCAATTAGACGAAATATTCTATAGCACAGAATAAGTCTATTCAGCATATTGTGTTTTCAGCTCTTTGCCAGACCAATCCACAATTTGACTTGATCTGTCTCCACAGTCCTTCATCATCTTTTGCTTTAAATACAGGTAGTTAATTATTTTTCCCTAAAAAAAATGCAGCACTCCTGTTTCATCCACTTCCAACAGAAAAGTATTGAATGCTCCAACATCCTTGAATGAACTCTCTTAGCCATCTATTACTCCAGTGGAAATACTTCCTGTACGTTGAGTCTCTTATCAATAGCTTTCCAACCTTGACATCCCAATAAATCCACACAGTGTGCTGTCTTTCACTTTAATGGCTTTTCCTTAATGGCTGCTTAATGCTGCATACAATTCTCTGAATCGGCTAACCATTATTTTATAACATTAGTCATTATTTCCTTATTTTGGTGTTCTCAACCTTAAACTATAAATCCTAAAATGCTGTTGGTCTTTCATTATAACTTACGATGCTTTCACTCCCAGTAACTTATTCTTAAGTCATATGTCTTCCCACATGTTTCTTTGAGAATGTATTATCTTTCATTTCTCCAACCTATATTACATTTACCACCAGAGTACTCTTTTTATTGATCTGTCCTAAAATTTATTTTTGTAGGTTTTGAATGAAAGATCAATTAGAATTCCAAGGACAAAGATCTAGGCTTCAATGTGGGTAAAAGAAAAGTAGAATGGAATAGAAAGAGGCAGAATTTAACAAACTGTACATCAATGAATAAGGTCATTGTGAGGTTTTGAGGTAATAAAAAATGAAATTGTAGTTTCTTTATCAGAATTTACAATGTATGCACAATAAGATAGATACAATAGTGACAAATACAAACATTTGTGATGATTTAAATCTAATCTTAATTACATATACATAATTTATAAGTGATTATGGTCAGGAAATAATTATTCCAGGGTCACAATATTGCAGAAAGACAGATGGAATGGCAAAAGACAAGAGATAAGGATTTTAAAGGAAGACCAGGTAGTAGCGAGAAAGGATTTAGCCTCACGATCATGAAGTACACGAGTGGAAATTAGGAATAGCAAGAGTCAAAATCACTCCTCGAAGCAGTTGATAGACTCCCTCGCAGTAGTTATTCCATTGACCAAGAAATTATTAGAGCTTATAACAAAGACAGTATAATGTTTGTAGAGGATTTTAATCTTCACATCAACTAGAGTAATCCTATTAACAAGTGGGCAGTAGAAGATGAGTCTGGTGCTCATTTTGTGGAACATTAGATTATTGAACCAACTAGGGATAAAGCTGTCTTAGATCGAGTGCTGTGTAATGAAGCAAGGTTAGTCAATAATGTCTTGGTAAAGAATTCACTGAGAAATAGTTATCACACCATTGAATTCTAAGTTAAATTTGAAAGTGACATCTTCCAGTCGCAAATAAGAATCTTAAATAAAGTTAATTACATACGTATATTTTCAGGGGCCACGAAGAGAAATTCCAAAGGATTCTCTACCATAGTTTTGGGTTAACATTGTTTCTTTTAAAAATGGACAGCCTTACTTGACTCTCAAAATAGCCAAGGCTGATCACATTAATGTGTTTCTGAAAGCTTCTGAATTCTGTGCAATGTAAAGACATTCCAGTCAAGCTGACACAATGGTTTGGAGTCAAGCCATTTACTTCCAGCTGGTTCTGGACAAAGGAAATTATGTAGATCCATTAAGCAAAAATGAGCACTAATATATTGAGTTACCTCATCACCTTGTAATGAAAACTCTGGGGAGGCAAAATGATACTGTTAACCTAATAACCCATCTATTAGCCCATCAAGATAGCCCATCTGAAATGTCTGTCTGTCACACGATACAAAACAAAGCTTGTTGAATGGTTAAAGTATTCCATTTTAGGATTCTACATTCATTGCTTGATCTCCAGAGAAGAAGCTAGACTCCAAGATAAGCTGGCAGCTAGCCTCGGACACTTCATGTCTGTTTCAAGTTGCAGGCTGGGAAGAGGTCTACATCTTGCTGCAAGAAGGAAATCTACTGGGTCCAGCTCAATGAGGAAGCTAAGACTCAACACTGACCTCCAGGAAGTTGTAACTCATGTGACCTGATCTTTTTTTAATTTCACTTAATTTACCAGTACTTGTAATGTTTAACCTATCTCCTCCCTATTCCGGTCTTCTTTAATTTCCCATATTCTTCTTTGTGTGCATGGAGTAGGAAAGTAATTACTTCATATTTTGACTATTTTGTTAATAAACTGTATTTTTGATTGCATGTGAAAGGATTTTGCTCTGGTTGATTGGAAAAAAAATTGAAATTTAGAAACTAAGGTTTGGGAACACCTTTTGGCTTTCATCTGTAAGGGTTAGGTTAAAAGAGGGAAAAGAAAATTTAGACAAAACTCTGTTGGGTTTAAAGTGGAGAAGCAAATTAAGTATACCCCATTTCCCCTTTTTGCTGACAGTTATGAGAGGAGAACTGGTGAAGGTTAATTGAATAAACATATCAAGGACTTAATGGCCTACACCCTCGGTTTATATAGGAGCACAGAGATACAAAGAAGAACAAAGAAAATTTACTGCCCAGGAACAGGCCCTTTGGCCCTCCAAGTCAATGCCGATCCAAATCTACTGTCTAAACCTGTCGCCCAATTCCTAAGCGTTTGTATCCCTCCGCTTCCCACCTACTCATGCATCTGTCCAGATGCATCTTAAATGAATCTACCATGCCTGCCTCTATCACCTCTGCTGGCAACACGTTCCAAGCGCCCACCACGCTCCCTGTGTGAAGAACTTGCTGCGTATGTCCCCCTTAAACTTTCCACCTCTCACCTTGAAAGTGTGACCTCTCGTTATTGAATCCTTCACCCTGGGAAAAAGCTTGTCTGTATCCACCCTGTCTCTACCCTTCATGATTTTGTAAAACCTCAATCACATCCCCCCTCAATCTCCTTTTTTCTGATGAAAACAAACCTAACCTACTCAACCGCTCTTCATAGCTAACACCTTCTATTCCAGGCAACATCCTCGTAAACCTTCTCTGCACCCTCTCCAAAGCGTCCACATCCTTTTGGTAATGTGGCAACCAGGACTATACACAGTATTCTAAATGCGGCCGAACCAATGTCTTGTACAATTTTAACATGATTTGCCAGCTCTTATACTCAATACCCCATCCAATGAAGGCAAGCATACTATATGCCTTCTTGACCACTCTATCCACCTGTGCAGCGACCTTCAGGGTACAATGGACCTGCACTCCCAGATCTCTCTGCCCATCAACTTTTCCCAAGGCTCTTCAGTTCATTATGTAATTCGCTCTAGAATTTGTCTTGCCTAAATGCATCACCTCACATTTATCTGGATTGAAATCCATCTGCCACTTTTCCGCTCAACTCTCCAGAATATCCATATCATCCTGTATTCTTTGACAGTCCGTTATGGTTTCTGCTACTCCACCAATCTTCGTGTCATCTGCAAACTTGCTGATCATACCAATAGTGCCCTCTTCCAGATCAATTATGTATATTACAAACAACAGTGGCCCCAACATTGACCCCTGTGGAACACCACTGGTCACCTTTCTCCATTTTGAAAAACTCCCTTTAACTACTACTCTCTGTCCCCTGTTGCTCAACCAGTTCTTTATCCACCTAGCTAGAACACTCTGCACACCATGTGACTTCAGTTTCTCCGTTAGTCTACCATGGGGAACCTTACTAAAGTCCATGTATATGATGTCTACAGCCCTTCCTTCATCTATCAACTTGGTCACTTCCTCAAAAGAACTCGGCAAGGCACGATCTCCTCCACACAAAACCATGTTGCGTATCACTGATAAGCCCATTCTTTTCAAAATATAAATAGATCCTATCCCTCAGTACCCTCTCCAGCAACTTTCCCACCACCAACGTCAGGCTCACTGGTCTGTAGTTACCCGGAATATCCCTACTACCCTTCTTGTACAAGGGGACAACATGAGCAACCTTCCAGTCCTCAGTTACCTCACCTGTATTTAGCGATGCCACAAAGATAACTGTCAGGGCCTTAGCTATTTCCTCTCTTGCCTCCCTCAGCAACCTGGGATAGATCCCATCCGGTCCTGGGGATTTGTTCACATTAATAACCACTAAACCTACCCAACACATCTTCCCTATTTATGTCAATGTGATCCAGATTAATCAAACCTCTATCTCTCGTCTCAACGTTCATCATGTTCCTCTTCTCAGCGAACACTGATGCAAAGTAATCATTCAGAATCTCACGCATTCTGTCAGGTTTGACACACGGCCTTCCTTCATTATCCTTTAATGGACCAATCCTTTCTTTAGTTATTCACTTGCTTCTTGTATAAGATTAAAATGCTTTGGGATTCTCCTTAATTCTGCTCGCTAAAGCTATTTCATGACCCATTTTTGCCCGGTTGATTCCTTGTTTAAGACTTGTCCTACTCTTCCGATATTCCTTCAGGGCCCGTTCTGTTCTTAGCTGCCTAGACCTTATGTACGATTCCCTTTTCCTCTTGGCTAGTCGTACAATTTCCGTCATCCACGGTTCACGAACCTTGCCCTTCCTATCCTTTTGCCTTCAACGGGACATACTTATCCTGCACTATCTTTAGCCTATCTTTGAAAGCCTCCCACATATCAAAAGTGGACTTCCCTTCAAATATCTGTGTCCAATCCGCATTTCTGAGCTCCTGTCTAATTTTGATATAATTGGCCTTGGCCCAGTTTAGTAGTCTTCCCTTAAGACCACTCTCATCTTTATCTACGAGTATTCTAAAACTTACAGAATTGTGGTCACTGTTCCCAAAGAAATTCCCCCACCTCAACTTCTACCACCTGTCCTGGCTCGTTCCCCAGTACCAGGTTCAATATGGCCCCTTCCCTCGTCGGACTATTGACATACTGCTCTAGAAAACTCTCCTGGACGCTTCTTACAAATTCTATCCCATCCAGACATTTGACACGAAGTGTGTCCCAGTCAATGTTGGGAAAATTAAAATCTCCCATCTCCACCACCCTATTGCCTCTACATCTTTCCATAATCTGTTTACCTATTTGTTCTTCTACCTTACGCTCACTGTTGGGAGGCCTGTAATACAGCCCCAACAATTAGATTAGATTAGATTAGATTACTTACAGTGTGGAAACAGGCCCTTCGGCCCAACAGGTCCACACCGCCCCGCAACCCACCCATACCCCTACGTTTACCCCTTACCTAACACTATGGGCAATTTAGCATGGCCAATTCACCTAACCTGCACATCTTTGGACTGTGGGAGGAAACCGGAGCACCTGGAGGAAACCCACGCAGACACGGGGAGAACGTGCAAACTCCACACAGTCAGTCGTCTGAGGCGGGAATTGAACCCGGGTCTCTGGCACTGCGAGGCAGCAGTGCTAACCACTGTGCCACTGTGTCTCCCTCAAACAATGTAACTGCACCCTTATTTCTCAGCTCCACCCATAATGCCTCACCACCCAAGTCCTCCATTGTGTCCTCCTTTAGCACAGCCGTGATATCATCCCTGACCAACAATGCAACCCCCCCCCCCCCCCCCCCCCACGACTACCTTTTACTTCCCTCCCTGTCCAGTCTGAAGCGTCTATATGCTGGAACATTTAGTTGCCAATCATCATGCCCTTCCTTCAACCAAGTCTCTGTGATTGCAATGACGTCATATTCCCAGGCACCAATCCAAGCCCTAAGTTCATCTGCCTTACCCACTATACTCCTTGCATTAAAGTAGATGCATTTCAGGCCACCAGTTCTTTTGCGTTTATCTGCTCTCTGCCTATTCTTCCCTTTATTAATGTTATCTTCGTGATTCTTGCAGTCTCCAGTCTCGACCTACTTGTTTTCTCTTCTGGTTCCCAGTCCCCTGCCACATTAGTTTAAAACCTCCCCAACAGCAGTAGTAAAAACTCCCCCAAGGACATTGGTTCCGGTCTGGTTCAGATGTAAACCGTGCATTTTGTTATAGTCCCACTTTCTCCAGAACTGATCCCCATGTCCAACAAATCTGAACCCCTCCCTCCCATACTATCCCTCAAGCCACGTGTTCAGTCTGCCTATTTTTTCATTTCTACGCTGGCTAGCACATGGCACTGGTAGTAATCCCGAGATCACTACCTTTGAGGTCCTTCTCTTTAACCTCTCTCCTAGCTCCCTGAATTCTTATTTTCTCACCTCATCTTATTTTCTACTTATCGTTGGTGCCTATATGCACCAAGACAACTGGCTATTCACCCTCCCCTTTTAGAATGTTCTGCAGCCGATCAATGACATCCCTGACCCGAGCACCTGGGAGGCAACATACCATCCGGGAGTCCAGTTTCGGCCACAGAACTGCCTATCTACTCACTTCACAGTAGAATCCCATATGACTATGGCCTTATGAGTCTTTTTCCCGCCCTTCTTAACAGCAGTGCCTGCCATGGTGCCATGATCTTGACAACTGCTGCCCTCTCCTGATAAGCCTGATATGCTAGCTATGACTTCTCAAAATTCCTTCGATTTGAGAATGGTTCCATTAGGTTGGATATTGAGAAATGTTACACCATTTTAGAGAAAATAGGGAGAGAGAAAATAACAAATCACAAACAGTCAGCCTTTCATCAATTGTTGGGATGATATTGCCAGGGTTGGAGGGTTTGAACTATAGGGAGAACTGTATAGGCTGGCACTGTTTCCCCTGGAGTGTCAGAAGCTGAGGATTGACCTTATAGAAGTTAATAAAATCATGGGCCTGGATAGGATAAATAGACAAGGTCTTTTCCCTAGGGTGGGGGAGTCCAGAAGTCAAGGTCAAAGGTTTAGGGTGATAGGGAAAAGATTTAAAAAGGACCTAAGGGGCAACTACTTCTACACAAGGTGGTGTGTGTGTGCAATGAGCTGCCAGAGGAAGTGGTGGAGGCTGATCCAATTACAACATTTAAAAGGCTGATGCAATTATAATATTTAAAAGCCTGATACAGTAACAACATTTAAATACTCTGGATGGGTAATTGAATAGGAAGAGTTTAGAGGCCACGTGGATTCGCCATGCTAAATTGCCCATAGTGTTAGGTGCATTAGTCAGAGGGCGATGGGTCTGGGTGGGTTGCTCTTCGGAGAGTGTGGACTTGTTGGGCCAAAGGGCCTGTTTCCACACTGTAGGGAATCTCATCTATTCTAGGTTTACTAGCATGTACTAACTTAAAAGATAAAAGGACTAACACCTCTCAATTATGCAAGCAGATTGGACAGATTCTCTAATCTGAGTAGCAACCAGCACTTAGCAAATGTTTAAACAATCCCTTGCTTTCCCAGGACAGATGTCGCACAAGCTTTTGTGTACAATAGATAAAACGATTTAACACCATTTAATGTATGTAAGAACTGTGTATAAAGAGGCTACTGTAAGAACTGTACTTTGGGATTCCATCATCGCCTTGAACTGTGCTACTGTGGTTGCTGAATAAAGAGGCTATTTTCGCAACTTAACCGATTTCAGTCATTATTTGAACACTATCCTACACAATATAGTAACATCACATAAACACACCTCTTGGCAAAAAGGAATATGCAATTCTCCAATCCAGGAGGAAAAAATATCAAGAGAAAATTCAGAGTAGCAGCAGCCAGGGAGACATTCACTGCAGTCTCCAACTCTGTCGAATTCCCAACAGCTTTTGATGCTACTGAGAAACCAAAACCCAGAAATCCTATCTGAAAGCTGGCCACACCCAATCAGGTTTTTTTTTTATATAAGAAAAGGCCTTGTAAGCTGTTTATTCAAGTGGTTTTAACTAGACAGCTTGGCATTTCTCGATTAATCTTTCTCTTAAAAGAAACCAGGGCAACATAACCTCTTAAAGTCACAGAGTCATCAAAGTAGATTGGAGAACTTTGAATAATTTGATTACATTTTTAAGTTTTGTAATGACCTAAGGAGTAGCAGGACTCTGATATCAGCGAAATGTGGGTCCTGACAAAAGATTACGTTGAAAGATAAGAGCACATGGAAGTAGAAGTAATATACACTGTGTTTAGCTTTGATAGAGAATTAGGTAATGGACAAGAAGTAGAGGGTGGGCCAAATTGGCAGCCAATGAATAGTGGAGTTCCTCAGGATCAGTGTTGGGGTATCAGCATTTTGCAGTCTATATGCATATTTAGATGAAGAGCCCGAGAGTAATCTAAATTTGTTGATGATACAAATAGCTTTCAAGGTAAGACCATGAGTTTGCAAAAATGCTGCAAAAAAATGGAGAGGTTAAGTGAGTGGATAACAGGGTGGCAGATTGATTATAATGTAGTGAAACATGATATTATTTTGGTTATAAAAAGAGAAAAGAATGTAAGTGTTGATGTTCGAAGAGACTTGGGTGTGCTCGTACAAAGGTCACAGGAAATGCACAGAAAGTAATTACAACCGGTAATCTGCAAGGCAAGTAGTAAATTGGCCTTTAATTGTAATTCAGGAATAAAGAAGTCTTGCTACAGCTGTATAGATTTTGATGACAACATTTGGAGTATGTGTACACTTTTGGTCTTCAGACTTCAGAAGCATTGAAGGTAGTATGGCAAAGATTCATTAATTTGCTCCCTGGGATGAGGGGATTGTCCTATAAGAGGCTAAGCAAATTGGGTCAATATTCGATTGTAACATTGAGAATTGATCTCATTGCAACTTATAAAATTCTCAAGGGACTTGATAAAGTAGATGCTAAAAAATTGTTTTCCCACTGATTGTGCTGTCATATTTTATATTCAGTAATCTCAGGATAAAAGATTGATCTTTTTATCATAGAATCATTACAGTGTGGAAACAGGTCCTTCGGCCCAACAAGTCCACACTGACCCTCCGAAGAGTAACCCACCCAGACCCATTCCCCTAACTTACACATCCCTGAACATTATGGGCAATTTAGCATAGCCAATACACCTCACCTGCACATCTTTGGATTGTGGGAAGAAACCCACACAGAAATGGGGAGAATGTGCAAACTCAACACAGACAGTTGCCCAAGGCTGGAATCAAATGCAGATCCCTGTTGCTGTGAGCCACTGAGCGACCCCTGAGATGAGGAAAGGTTATATTGCTCAAAAGGTTAAGAGTCTTTTGAATTCTCTAACCCAGATGGTTATGGGTAATCCATTCTTAAGTATATAGAAAGATTTTTTATTTCTCTGAATCAAGGGATACAGAAAGTGAGCAGCAAAATAGTTGAAGTCCAAAATCAGCCCTGTTCACCTGGAATGATGTACCAATTTTAGTAGGCCATATGGTTTAGATTAGATTATTTACAGTGTGGAAACAGGCCCTTCGGCCCAACAAGTCCACACCGACCCACTGAAGCGCAACCCACCCAGGCTCATTCCCCTACATTTACCCCTTCACCTAACACTACGGGCAATTTAGCATGGCCGATTCACCTAACCTGCACATTTTTTGGACTGTGGGAGGAAACCCCCGCAGACATGGGGAGAATGTGCAAACTCCACACAGTCAGTTGCCTGAGGCGGGAAATGAACCCAGGTCTCTGGCGCTGTGAGGCAGCAGTGCTAACCACTGTGCCACCATGCCGCCCACAAGGAGAATATGGTCTATTCTCCTATTTCTTGTGTTTTTGTATGTTGAGTTTTAAGATTTTTCCTGCAAATTCTGATTTGATCCCGCAGTTATCCTAATTTAAATAGAGGCTCCAACACAGATGGTTTTCATTGTACTGTGCTAAATAGTGTTACGAAGATATTTGGCAACAACAGAGTCATTCAAACTTGTTTAATTCTGGGTATTTAACAGACTTTACTGTAGAAACGGAAGTAAGTGGACAGGGATACTGAAGAGTTACTCACCTATTTTTGCACCTGGTGAGATAAGTATGTGTAAATATAGAATGAAAGCAAAACAAACACAAACACAAACACCTACATTGCTACACAAGAGCTTGTTAAAGCACTAAGCCAACCTTCTACAAATTTCTTCAATAGAGACTGTATTCCACACATCTCGCCTGCATTGTGAAAATGTATTCAACAATAAACAAACAGTGTCGCAAGAGATCTGCAGATATTATTTAAAAAGCTCAACTTGCAAAGTATATATACCTCAGTTTAGCTTTTGTATGTTTAAATGTGCAAATCCAAGAGATTGTTGATTTGCTAGTACAATGGCTTATTGTTTCATTCAAATTTTTAAACCTAAGAGGAACATCTTTGGATGGTAACGCACTTATAACCATTATGGCACTTTAAAGTTTATATTAGATAGTATTTTGTGTACATAACTAAACACTAGTCTAACAATTAAGTGCTACTTCGGTAGAAGTGCTAGCAATGCCAATGAAAAACACAAGGTAAATATTGTGCATTTTAATTTGCATAGTGTCTGGTGAAAAAAAATCTTTCACTCTGGAACCATTATTTTGTGTATGTATTGAAACTTAGAAGGATTCTTGGAGTATACTAATAATTTGTGTTTTTGTTTTATTACAGTATGGATGGTGCGGATCTCTGTTTTGAAATTGTGAAAAGGGCCGATGCAGGTTTTGTTTACAGTGAAGCTGTAGCCAGGTATGTACCTGATCATTTTGTAGCATTCCAATCTTTGGATGAATTCTATAGTTAGGGTAAATTCTTTGCTATTAAAGTAATAGTGTAACGTGTTGGTGCACCAATGTGTTGTACAACAAAGTGGCAGATGACTGGTTCGTTTTCTTATTTGCATGTGAGGGAAGGAGGATTTTTCTGTGCATAGCAAAGTCTTAAATATGCTTAAAGAGTGTGGCTAAGAATTTTCCTCTTTATGGAAGAGGAACCCTTCTTCCTTGTTCATTATTAATCACAGAACAAATCAGCTTATCACAGTGAAGCAAGAGCAGGAGGCAAAGGAAAAAAGGCACTAATGAGATAAATAGAGAGAAAATGACTTATCCTGATTAGCCATGATGCACTTAATGATAGTTATTTGAGGATTAGCTTCAGAGTACATGTTGTAGTTGTTGGTCTATTTTCTTTTTGAGTGACATATCACAAGGGGAGAAAGTGAGGACTGCAGATGCTGGGGATCACAGTCGAAGAATGTGGTGCTGGAAAAGCACAGCGGGTCTGGCAGCATCTGAGGAGCAAGAGAGTCAACATTTTGAACATAACTCTTCAAAGTATTTTGTGGTTATGGGATAATGGGTGACATCACCAACAGAAGTGACGCTACCTGGGAGTTTGGGGGGAGCGGAAGCGATGCCTTCAGTGGCATCCATGGGGACGGAAGTGATGTAAAACATGTTCACGTTGTTGTCAGCGGTGTTCTGGTGAGTGGGGCCAGTAGTGACTGAGGCAGTGGCAACTATGGGATGGAAGTGATGTGCCAGGTAGGCTTTGCAGTGGTTTCAGCGACGGTGGATCTTGGGGCGGTTGGGGAGGTGGTTGTCTTGCTGGCAATCGCAGAGGCAGTTGTCTTTGCAGCGATCGCACAGACAGTATAGTCAGCAGTGGCTGAGGGGGGCGGAAGTGGAAGTGATGTCATCATTCGCCGCAGTAGTGGTGGCTGGAGCAGTCGCGTGGCTAATGGCATCCAAGCAATTCCATGGACCGCGAGAAGCTTCTGGAAAGATTGAGAAATCCCAAGTTTGGAGGTAAATACTTGAAAGTTCAGTGTTTTTTATGTTTCTTGATGTCTAATATGGTGGAGAAAAAGCATTTGATGAGTGTGTGAATTCTTCACAGGATAAGAACAGCAAAGGTCCTTTGCAGGTCTGGGAGAGTGTGACCCTAAGCTGGAGCAGGGCTGACTGTAGGGAGTGTAGGTGACAGTGCATGGAGCAGAGGATCCAGAGAGAGAGCCATTTCTGAAGGCTTTGGTTTTGTTGTAGGTACTGGTTGTCCTGGTCAGGTCCAAGTTATAATGGTCCGAATGTAGTCTGGAATCCATGCGGGATCAGTCTGTTCTGTAGGCAGGCGCTGACGAAGGAGATGTGGTGTGGTAGCGGGTCTGCTTCAAAGCAGAGAAGATGACGTTTGGGTGCAGATAGAGAGAGACTGACTGAAATGCTTGTAGAGGGAAGAGGAGACCTTCTTCAAGGTAGGCATCCTTGGAAGAGGCTTCGCAGTAAGGTATAATCAACTAGGATTCTTGATGAAGAGCTTTTGCTCGAAATGTTGAATCTCCTCCTTGGATGCTGCCTGACTGGCTGTGCTTTTCCAGCACCACGCTCCGACACTGATATACAACAAAGACAGGAATAAATGAAAATTATGAAGTTAATTTTGGTAATTCACATGGGGTGCTTTTTTTTTGTCTGAACTGGAGGTAGTTATGCACTAGCTCATAAAACATTGAACATTACTGCGCTCTACTGGCCCTTCGGCCCTCGATGTTGCACCGATTTGTCGTACCAATCTGAAGCCCATCTAACCTACACTATTCCATGTAAGTCCATGTGCTTGTCCAATGATGACTTAAATGTACTTAAATCTACTACCGTTGCAGTCAAAACATTCCATATCCTTACTACTCTCTGAGTAAAGAAACTACCTCTGACATCTGTTCTACATTTATCACCCCTCAATTTAAAGCTATCCCCCCTCGTGCTCGCTGTCACCATTCTTGGAAAAAGGCTCTCCCTATCCACCCTATCTAACCTCTGATTATCTTATATGTCTCTATTAAGTCACCTCTCAACCTTCTTCCCTCTAACAAAAACAGCCTCAAGTCCCTCAGCCTTTCCTCGTAACACCTTCCCTCCATACCAGGCAACATCCTAATAAATCTCCTCTGCACCTTTTTCAAAGCTTCCACATCCTCCTTATAATGCGGTGACCAGAACTGTACACAATACTCCAAGTGCGGCCACACTAGAATTTTGTACAGCTGTAGCATAACCTAATGGTTCCGGAACTCGATCCCTCTATTAATAAAAGCTAAAACACTGTTTGGCTTCTTAACAACCTGTCAACCTGGGTGGCAACTTTCAAGGATCTGTGTACATGGACCAAGGTCTCTCTGCTCATCTCCACTACCAAGAATCTTACCATTAGCTCAGTACTTTGCATTCCGGTTACTCCGACCAACGTGAATCTCCTCACACTTGTCTGCATTAAACTCCATTTTCCACCCCTCAGCCCAGCTCTGCAGCTTATCTATGTCTCTCTGTAATCTATAACATCCTTCGTCACTATCCACAACTCCACCGACCTTAGTGTCATCTGCAAATTTACTAACCCACCCTTCTACGCCCTCATCCAGGTCGTTTATAAAAATGACGAACAGCAGTGGACCCAACACCAACCCTTGCGGTACACCACTAGTAACTGGACTCCAGGATGAACATTTCCCATCAACCATCACCCTCTGTCTTCTTTCAGCAAGCCAACTACTGATCCAAACTGCTATATCTTCCACAATCCCATTCCTTTGCATTTTGTACAATAGCCTACTGTGGGGAACCTTATCGAACGCCTTGCTGAAATCCATATACACCACGTCAACCGGTTTACTCTCATCTACCTGTTTGGTCACCTTCTCAAAGAACTCAATAAGGTTTGTGAGGCACGACCTACCCTTCACAAAACAGTGCTGACTATCCCTGATCAAATTATTATTTTCTAGATGATTATAAATCCTATCTCTTATAACCTTTTCCAACACTTTACCAAGAACTGAAGTAAGGCTCACTGGTCTATAATTACCAGGATTGTCTCTACACCCCTTCTTGAACATTCTTTTATTCCTTAAATACCTATAGAAAGCCTTAGGGTTTACCCTGATCCTATCCGCCAACAATTTCTCATGTCTCATCCTGGCTCTTCTGAGCTCTCTCTTTAGGTCTTTTCTGGCTACCTTGTAACCTTCAAGCGCCCTAACTGAGCCTTCACATCTCATCCTAACATAAGCCTCCTTCTTCCTCTTGACCAGAGATTCCACTTCCTTCGTAAACCACGGCTCCCGCGCTCTACAGCTTCCTCCCTGCCTGACAGGTACATACTTATCTAGGACACACAGTAGCTTTTCCTTGAATAAGCTCCACATTTGTAATGTGCCTATCCCCTGCAGTTTCCTTCTCCATCCTATGCTTCCTAAATCTTGCCTAATCGCATCGTGATTGCCTTTCCCCGAGCTGTAACTCTTGCCAGTGATATTCACACCTATCCCTTTCTATCACTAAAGTAAACATAACAGAATTGTGATCGCTATCACGAAAGTGCTCACCTACTTCCAAGTCTAACACCTGGCCGGGCTCATTACCCAGTACCAAATCTAATGTGGCTTCGCCCCTTGTTGGCCTGTCTACATACTGTGTCAGGAAGCCCTCCTGCACACACTGGACAAAAACTGACCCATCTATAGTACTCGTACTATAGTGTTTCCAGTCGATATTTGGAAAGTTGAAGTCCCCCATGACAAACTACCCTGTCTCTCTCACTCCTATCGAGAATCATCTTTGCCATCCTTTCCTCTACATCTCTGGAACTATTCGGACGGCTATAGAAAACTCCCAACAGGGTGACCTCTCCTTTCCTGTTTCTAACTTCAGCCCATACTACCTTAGTTGACGAGTCCCCAAACATCCTTTCTGCAACTGTAATACTGTCCTTGACCGACAATGCCACACCTCCCCCACTTTTACTAGCAGATCAGCTTCTTAAAGATTGATATGCAGTTCAGCACTATGTAGAATTTTTGGTGATGTGATTTTGCCTGGAGCGGTTTGTTTTATCCAGTGAGGCAGCACATGTGTTATTGGAACATAAATTGGGCATATGGGTACTGTGGTATTGAAGATTCCAGCAATCTTACATTAAAGCTTAATATTATATGCAGACACTGCATTCACAGGAGTATAAATGTCTAGGCTAATGTTAAGTTATAACATTTTATAGTGTAGCTTGCTTCCAGTGGTGTGTTATGCTTTATGATCCTAGGTAAGTGCCAGACTTTTATGCTCTAGGGTCACATGCAGTGATATTAGGAGCATTTCCCTGAAAGGTGTAATGACATACTGACTTGAGAGATATAGTAGAACTTTCTCCCTTTCTCTAAAGATAAAAAAAATTCCAAACAGATGTACACGGTGGTATGTAAACAATTTGATAATTGTACAAACTGGTAAAAAGCAAAATTTTCAAAATTAATAGTTCGATCTTGAGTGTAATGCTTTAGAGGTTTTACAATTAGTCCTGATCTGCTAGTAGTATACCTGTCTGAAGAGGTATCATTTTTCATGGTGCACTTGTTTAATAACTTAGTTGCTGCTGGTTGCTGTCACTCAATATCACCACACAATCATCATCATACATCAGTGTGAGCTGAATTTCTTCACAATGTAGCAGCATGATCAGTAATTACTTTGCTTGATCTGGGCTGATTGTATATTGTAGAAAGTTTTGCTAGAATACAAGTATTGGCATTTCTAATTTGCACTCTGTCAAGTGTGCAGGTTCGATGGAACTCTACCTGCTCGTTCATCATGTACCTCTTTCATTCTCCTCTTCTCCTGAAGAAGAATGTTCTATGTCTTGAAATTATCGGTCAGTTGGTAGCTGGGCAAGATTATTTGCACTTGCCCTGCAAGCATACATTTTGCTAAAGATAATAATACTGCTTCATTCTGTTGCTCAAAGATGCATCAATGCAACAAAGATGTTGCTTATTGCTTGACACTTAATGATCATGAATTTGATTGTGTACCATACTTTCTGCGAGATAGTTTAAGTGAGTGTAGGGAGACAATGTATGTGGGTAACTCCCCACTTAGTACGCTTCATGAAATTGTTTGCCCGTGTAATGTGATCTGTTGTCAATTGGATACCAGATAAATTGAAAATGGCACTCATTGTGTCAGTAGCAGTCATGCTTGTTTTGTTGCCGAGTTGTCAAACAGTGGGAAACTTGGAGAAGTAATCTGTCGCAAAGAGATTATCTCTGCCATGAACTATGAATAGGTCCACTACCACTTTTATCCAACTGTGGATTGAGCATTGTATGGATATAGAATCTCCTTCTTCTGCTGGGCTTGAAACGTTTAGCATGCCTAACATGCATTCCCAAATTGTTCAATATCCTGATTTGTTCCTAGCCAGAATGCTCATCCATGTGCTGGCCATCTTATACATTCAGTACCACGTGTACTTGATGTGACAAATTCATGATAATTTGGCAGAATGCCCTTGAAAATGACCTGTGATGTACCAAGTTCGTTTCTGTATGAATTAAAATTAATTCATTTTCTCAGATGATACTTTAATACTGTCTGGTCAATCCTGGATAACGATACTTTGCATCTCTTGTAGTCACTATTGTCAGGCAGTTATCAATTGCAACTGTTCACACAAATCTGGCTAAATTGTAATTGATCAACATTGAGACTTCATATCAACATCAAGGGAAATATTTTGAGAGTTAGGTAATTTGCTCAGCATTCCAGTATCAAAAGCAGAAGTGCTGGCCAAATTTAACAGGTTTGGCAGTATTAGAACATAGAACAGTACAGCACAGAACAGGCCCTTCAGCCCACGATGTTGTGCCGACCACTGATCCTCATGTATGCACCCTCAAATTTCTGTGACCATATGCATGTCCAGTAGTCTCTTAAATGTCCCCAATGACCTTGCTTCCACAACTGCTGCTGGCAACGCATTCCATGCTCTCACAACTCTCTGTGTAAAGAACCCGCCTCTGACATCCCCTGGACGCAGTATTCCAAGTGCGGTCTAACCAAAGTTTTATAGAGCTGCAACAAGATCTCAAGATATTGGTGAGGAGAAAAGCAGAACTACCATTCTAAGTCCAGTACGAACTGAACTTCGGAACTGAATTGATCTAGGTAATAGTGGTTTTGATGCTAGTGAGTACGAGGAAGGAGGGGTAAGTCTTCTTGCATATTCCCACCCTCCTCTGTTTGTTTGTTGGCTTTGTTCTCTTTTTCACATCTCACATTTATACCCGTTTATTACATATCTCTCCATCACTGCCATAATCACTACTTCGTGTACTTCTGCTCCTTCCTTTCTCTAAGATTTTCTTCAGTCTTAGTCATTTTTATTTTCTCATGTTTCTCTCTTCATTGTTCTCATATTATCTTGGTTAGATAAATAAAACAAAAGACAATCTGATATGTTTGCAGATAGAACTTCTGCACTTCCTTGACCTAATTTCTATGAAATTACTAAGTATCCAACTTCCTTCCTGATTCCTAGAGCACCCCAATCAAAATTGCAAATTAATCTTCCATTGCAATCCTGTTAAGGCTTGTTGACTTTTAAGAAGAAATCTGAACACTCAACAATGAACCAATTACCCATGCCATGAGCTTCCTCTCTTTTTTTAACAGAAGCCATTTAGTTTAATTTCTCTTTTTATAAAAAATGAAGAACGAACTACTGACTTGACTATGGCTTTTAAAGACTTAACCACCTGTTGAAGGAGCAGCACTCTGAAAGCTAGTGCTTCCAAATAAGCCTATTGGACTATACCTGGTGTTGTGATTTTAACTTTGTACACCCCAGTCCAACACCGGCACTTCCAAATCATGGCTATAAACTCAGTTCTACATCCCTTCTGGCCCCAAACAAGAGTTCCATCACAATTCCATCTCCTTACAAATCTTGAAGGTTCATTCACATTATATGGATCCAAGGCTGAAGTTATGCCAGAGCCCTCTAGATTTCACTTTAATGCTCATTCATATTCTAACTGTTCATCAAGATACACATTATATGGGAACCTTCCTTTAGCTTTTGTGTAAGTGATCTTTTAAGTTTATTTAAAGACTTCAAAACTGGATTCCTAGCTTCTTGACACATCCTTTGACGTACGTATACTGTTCTTTCCCAGCCTCCTCACACATCTTGTGTACAGCTTTCTCTTAGTTACTTATTCAACCTGACTGCAATCTGCCACGAGGCTTTGAGGGTCACTGTAGGGTTTTTTTCCACTATGTACACGCTACAAGTCATAAAGCTGAAGTTCCATAATAGAACCCAAACCAAAACTTTACTGCCTGTTTGTTCCTAATCTGAATTGTTTTCTTCTATCTGCAAACATATCAGATTGTCTTTTGTTTTATTTATCTAACCAAGATTTCGCTTGAATCACAATCTTAGTAGCAACACGACATATGTGATATCTTCCCAGGAAGTAGTACAGATTAATTATCTTTATAAGAAAACATACATTTCTAACAAAGACAAGACATTGCTCCCCAAATTGCTGGCACCATTGCAAAGCTAAGAGGAAGCTCTCTGCTGTTGATGGTCTTGCTTTTCTTGCTTTGACCCCTTGAGTCAACATAGCACCAACAATTTGATTGCTAATTGTCTTAGATTTATTTGCCATTTAACTTCTACTGAAAAGTTCCAACTCCCAAACTGAGTTATCTTCTATAAATTAAAAGCTTTATATTCTAAAGTATCTGATCATGAATTAGATATTTACGACACTTTGCAATTGTGACTTTGGTTCTTTAAGGTTTCATTGCTTCCCACCAGCCATGTTTAACCCACTAGCAGCTGCAGCTTTCATCTGTTTCTGTTGCCTGTTCTCAACTAGCCTGATGCTTTCTGATCAGCTTTCCTTGACTCTGTATAAACTCAGCTTACCCAAAGCACTGCTGTTCCTGTTCATCTGTCATTATTGGGTTTGTTGACCTGCGTTGGCTCTCACCTTCTCGTCTGTTTAAATCCAGAGATGACATCCTTGATTTTTAAATGTCTTCATTGTCTCCACTATCTCAATCCCATTATCCCTCAAACCTCCTTCACCACTACACTCTGACATCCCCAAACGCTGTTGCTTTTTGTGCATTTCTATCCACCCTGCCTTGCAGTTGGCAGGTCTGTATTTAGTTATCAGGACCCCATCCTTTACAATTTGCTCCCTGAGGCACTCTGCTTCTTCAACTGCATCTGTTTCCTTAAAACCCTTCTTCAAATGCAGCTTGTTGATCTGACTTTTTGCTGCTCTTCCTAATGTTCAGATAAAAAAATGGTGATTGTAAGATATCTCTCTGGAGTGCTTATGGTGATTTTCCTAAATAAAAGTTGCTATATAAATGTAACTTATTGGCACTGCAAAGATGCTAAATAAATTCAAGTTGTTGACATTATAAAAGGAGTTTTACTGAGTGCCTTACAAGGCATGTATGCTTTCTGAAATGAAACTATTATTGTTCCTTTATCAGAAACCCAGAAGAAACATTGGTATATTTGGAATGAACTGTGACTGCAAAATATTGTTAACCTTGAAAGGAACTACAAATTCCTTTTTATAGTCCAAAGAGTCATGTAGACTCCAGCATCAATTCAAATTAAAAAATGGTAGCATCACTGCTGTTAATTTCTCCACTACCAACATCTTGGGATCTCCATTTACCATAAACTGAACCAGCCATATAAATGCTATCTGACTTTGAGATTGAATAAGAAGCTGGGTGTTTTAAGCTTAATGGCTCACCACTTGACCCTTAAACTTGAAAGTGGAGAACACAATTATGTTGCACTTGGAGGGGATTCCATCGATGGGTGCAGTTCCATTAATCATAGGAACTTAGCGCTATCCAGGCCAAATCTATCACTTTGATCAATACTCCATCAGCTTTCTCCACAGATAGCAGGATGTCGTTGCAAAGTGTAGTATTTACAGGTTGTACTGCAGTAGCCTGCCAAGACTTCCTTGACAGCGCCTTACAAACATATGATCGATGCCATTAGAAGGGAAATGGTAGAAAGTGCATTGGAACATCACCGCTTTAAACTTCCTTTGAGTCTCTCTTTCATTGACCCATATTGTCTTCCTTTCAGTGTTGCTCAATTAACTCCTAAAATATACCATATAACTAAAATGTGAATGCACTTACCCAATATAAATTGCAGTTCAAGAAGGCCAACAGCAACTAGGAATTATGCGTCGCATACAGGTATTGACAGAGGTATACCAGCCCATATCTGATTCACACCAATTGGCTGACTAAAGAGCTACCCACAGAAATAACCAACAAGCCACTGATTTTCAACAAACCATGGCTTGTAGCAGTTCAGCAAGATAGACTACAAATGTTACTTTTGCTATTGTTTCAAATTTGTAGAATGTATTTCATTTGAAAAACATTTTGGAATCCATCTTGTCGTATACTCGTGGCATGAATGATTGAAAGACAATAAGATCTAAGAGCAGAAATAGGCCATTCAGCCCATTAATTCTGTTACTAAATGAGATCGTGGATGATCTGATAATCCTCAACTCCATCTTTCTGCCTTTTTCCTATAGCTCAAAGTTCCTTGGTATTTAAATTTTTTCCCCTCGACCTTAAGAACCCAGACTCAAAACCTCAAAGAATCTTATGTTTCAAAAGGGTCCTCTAGTTCTTTTAAATCCTATTGAATACAGGCGCAAACTATTCAACCTTTCCTCTTGAGACAATCTTAGTATCAGCCTAGTGACCTTCTCTAGACTCTCTCCAAAGCCAGTACGTTTCTCTTTAGATAACAGATCCAAAACTGTTCAGTGAGTTCTAGCCATGGTCTGCCTAATTCTTTTTAGCAATACCCCGCAAATTTTATAGCAAACACTGAGAATGCTGGAGAAATTGAGCAGTCTCTGTGGACTGAAAAGTTAATTTGGAGTTTCTGTCTCTGCAGAAGCTGCAAAGCTGCTCAGTTTCTCCAGCATCTACGTTTGTATCTGTTTTCCAGCATCTGCAGTATTTTGCCTTTTGTTTGAGTCCCTACTTTTATATTCCATTCCCTTTCAAATAAAGGCCAACATTCCCTTTGTCTTATCAATTACCCACTGAACTTAAATGTTAGCTTTTTGTGATTAATGCATAGGACTCCCAAGCCTCTCTATGTAGCTTTCTGCAGTCTTTTTTCATTTAAATTATACTCAACTCCTCTACTCTTCCAGCCAAAGTGCATAACCTCCCACTTTCCCATGTTACAATCCATTTGCCAAGTTTTTGTCCATTCACTTAACCTGTAACACTTTGTGTCAACTTCACCACTTGCCTTTCCACCTATTTTTGTGTCATCCAAAATGTGGCTATGTTACATTCATTTTATTTCTCAAAATCATTAATATATATTATAAATAATTTTGGCCCCAGCATTCCTGTAGTTAGAAGTTGCAAATCATGTCCCTCTTGTTCCCAACTTTCTGTTGTCTTTTAATTAGCATCTAGTCATGCATGAATGGGAATGTACGGAGTATTGTAGGAAACTCTTCTGCATGCAGTCCAGGAACACTTGGCCACTGCTGTTCTTTACACTACCAGGACCTCCATCCATGGAGAGTTATTGATTGTCTAATGGAAATATGATGATGTAGTAGCAGACCTGGCTCATTGAAGGATGAGACTGAGTGTTAAATATTTCTGGGTATAAGTTAGAAAAAGGAGAGCATTATAGTGCAGAAGAAAGGGAATGTCTCCGATGGCCAAGGACTGAGTCAATTGGCTAGACCTAATGAATAAAGAAGGCACAATTGAACAGGATCAAATCTGCAGGGAAATCATAAAGAAATGCAATAATGCGGGACTTCAAATACCTAAATATGGTATGAGGTACTGGTAGAAAAGGGACAGCAGTGGCCAAGTGTTCCTGGATTGCATGCAGGAGAGTTTCCTACAACAATGTGTCCAGTCCAACAAGAAAGGATGCATTGTTTGGATCTGGTGCTTGAAAATCCGTCTGACAGAGTCAATCACATCCCAAAGGGAGACCTTTTAAGAGGCTGCATGGTGGAGAATTACATATAATAATCCAGACTAAGAAAAATCAATGGGCCAAGAAAAAAGCTGGGCAGAATTGACTGGAACCAAGATGGGGATAAATAGTAACTGAACAGTGGGCTACCTTGAAACAGCAAATGGTTTGGATACTGACAAGGTATATTCCCTCAAATCAGAAAGGTAGGTCAAACAAATCTAGAGATCCCTGGATGACCAAAGAGGTAGAAATTAACATTAAAAAGAAAAAGCGTGCCTGTGACTAGTGTACATTTTAGAGCCAAGAAGAAAACAAAGATATTCTTTAAAAAGAGCTCCACTATAAACCTTTCTAGAACTCAAACTAGAACCTACTTAGTTTCCCATCACTCTGCCAATTTTGTATCCACATTGTTACTGTCACTTTATACCATGATCTGTAACTTTTCCTAAAAGAAGAAAAGGACTGATTAGAGATCAAAAAAGGGGATTTATACTTGAAAACAATGTGCTTGACTGAGGGGTTAAATTAATACATTGCATTCCTCTTTACAAAAGAGGAAAATACTCCCCAGGCATGGCAGCAGAAAGAAAGTCCTATCTCTAAAGTTATAGAGGTGTTCAGCATGGAAACAGACCCTTCGGTCCAACCCGTCCATGCCGACCAGGTATCCCAACCCAATCTAGTCCCACCTGCCAGCACCCGGCCCATATCCCTCCAAACCCTTCCTATTCGTATACTCCTCCAAATGCCTATTAAATGTTGCAATTGTACCAGCCTCTTCCTCTGGCAGCTCATTCCATACTTGTACCACCCTCTGTGTGAAAACGTTGCACCTTAGGTCTCTTCTATATCTTTCCCCTCTCACCCTAAACCTATGTCCTCTAGTTCTGGACTCCCCCCACCCCAGGGAAAAGACTTTGTCTATTTGCCTAACCATGCCCCTCATAATTTTGTAAACCTCTATAAGGTTACCCTTCCGCCTCCGACACTCCAGGGAAAACAGTCCCAGCCAGGTGTACCCTAGAACTCTGTGGGAAGCTAGAGAAGTGATTGCTGGGTCTCTTGCTGAGGTATTTGTATCATTGATAGTCCCAGGTGAGGTCCCAGCAGACAGGAGGTTGACTAATGTGGTGTCACTATTTAAAAAGGGTGGTAAGGACAAGCCAGGGAACTATAGACCAGTGAGCCTGACATCGGTTTTTGGGCAAGTTGTTGGAGGGAATCCAGAGGGGCAGGATGTACATGTATTTGGAAAGGCAAGGACTGATTAGGGATAGTCAGCATGGCTTTGTGCGTGGGAAATCATGTCTCACAAACTTGATTGAGTTTTATGACGAAGTAATAAAAAGAGGATTGATGAGGGCAGAGCGGTAGACGTGATCTGTATGGACTTCAGTAAGGCATTCGACAAAGTTCGCCATGGGAGACTGATTAGCAAGTTTAGATCTCTCAGAATACCAGGGAGAACTAGCCATTTGGATACAGAACTGGCTAAAATGTAAAAGACAGAGGGTGATCGTGAAGGGTTGTTTTTCAGACTGGAGGCCTGTGACCAGTGGAGTGCCACAAGGATCGGTGCTGAGCCCTCTACTTTTTGTTATTTACATAAATGATTTGGATGTGAGCATATGAGGTATAGTTAGTAAGTTTGCAGAAGACACCAAAATTGGAGGTGTAGTGGACAGCGAAGAGGGTTACCTTAGATTACAACAGGATCTGGACCAGATGGGCCAATGGGCTGAGAAGTGGCAGATGGAGTTTAATTCAGATAAATGCGAGGTGCTGCATTTTGGGAAAGCAAATCTTAGCATGACTTTTACACTTAATGGTAAGATCCTAGGGAGTGTTGCTGAACAAAGAGACCTTGGAGTGCAAGTTCATAGCTCTTTGAAAGTGGAGTCGCAGGTAGATAGGATAGTGAAGAAGGCATTTGATATGTTTGCCTTTATTAGTCAGAGTATTGAGTACAGATGTTGGGAGGTCATGTTGCGGCTGTACAGGACATTGGTTAGGCCACTGTTGGAATATTGTGGGCAATTCTGCTCTCCTTCCTATTGGAAAGATGTTGTGAAACTTGAAATGGTTCAGAAAAGATTTACAAGGATGTTGCCAGGGTTGGAGGATTTGAGCTACAGGGAGAGGCTGAACAGGCTAACTGATTCAAAATTAATAAGGAAGAATTCTTGGACAGACTCGCTAATTAAAGGTGACAAGGCACTAGGGCCAGATGAGATGCTTCAAAGGATTTCGAAGGAAGTGAGGGAAGAAATTGCAGGGGCATTGGCCATAATCCTTTATTCTTCAGTCTTCTCTGGACCCTGGGGAGGCGCCAGAAAACTGAAGAATTGAAACATTACAACCTTCTTCAAGAAAGATGGAAAGATAATCCTACTTATTACAGAGCCTTTGGTTAACCTTCAGTGGTGGGAAGCTTTTAGAATTATTTGGGATAGAATTAATTTAGTATTGGTATTAGTAGTCACATTGAGGAAAAAAGAAGGTTGATTAAAATAGAGGGGAAATCGTGTTTTAACTAACTTGCTGGAGTTTTTTGAAGAGGAAATGAAAAAGATTGATTAGGTAACACCATTGATCTGGTATACATGGCTTTCCAGAAGGCATTTGATCTCATGCCAAACAGATTTGTGGAGAATGTTACAGATCATGGTATAAGGAGACATTAACAACGTGGATACAAAATTGGTAGAGTGATGGGAAACTGAGTAATGGTGAGTGGCTTTTTTTTTGGATTCGAGAAAGGTTTATAGTGGAGCTCCCCAGGAGTCATTATTAGGACCCTTCTGATATATATATATTAATGATCTTGATTTGGTGTGCAGGGGACACTAAACATGGAAGAATTGTAAACTGAGAAGAGTACAATATGGAACTCCAAAATAACACACACAAGTTAGTGTGGAATAGGTGGATAGGTGGAAGATGTGCTTCAGTGTAGAGAAGTATGAAGTGATGCACTTTGGTAGGAAGATCATTGAAAAACAATGCAAAATAAATGGCTACAATTTGAAAGAGGATGTAAGAACAGAGGGGCATGGGTGTATATCAGCACTGAACATGATCATTGAAGCTGGTTGGAGAAGTGGGAAAAGCAGTTAATGAAGTATACCGCATTCTTGGCTTCATTAATAGATACATCGAATACAAGAACAAGGAGGTGAACCTGAATTTATATGAGTTTGTATACAGTTCTGGGCACCACGTTATAGAAAAGATGTGAATACATTTGGAAAGAGTACAGAAGCAATTTCCAAGAGATGTTGCGAGAATGAGGATAGCTTGAAAATGGCTGAGATGAGATTTGGTGGAGGTTTTCAAAAGCATGAGCAAATGGATAGAATATAGAAAGAGATGATCCTGCTTGTAAAAGAAACTAGAACGAGAGGGCATAGATTTAAATTGCTGTGCCAGAGAAGTGATTTATGAGAATAAAACCTTTCTTCATACTGTGTACAGATAAGGTATAAAATGCACTGCCTGGCAATTTGGAGGTTAAACTTATGCATTCAAGATGGCATTGAATGTTTATTTGGATGGAAAGTGTACAAGGTTATGGAGAAGAAGCAGGAGATTGGCATTTGGTAACGATGCTCGATTAAAGACCCGGTGCAGGAATGATGAGCCAAATGGCCTCCTGCTCCATAACAATTCTGTATTTCTGTGTTTATATCTTTCTAATGCTCTGTTATTATATCCTATGTAACAGACTCATTGATAAGTCCTACGGTGATCTTTACAGCAAATGAGCAAGTTCAAATGTAATATTGATTGAAATCAAGATGACCTGAATGAAAGCAGTAGTTTTGCTATGCCAGATAACTAGGTAGATTGAGATGAAGAAGTTAAAGTTATGTCCTGCTTTCAAAATGACTGAAGATTATTAGTGCATGTTGTAAAATAATACATCTCCTGAACAAATAAGCTGAGAATGGTAGGATTGGTAATTTCAACCCACACAAAATAACCCTTAAACATTCTATGTTTGCACATCACATAAACTGACGTATACTTATCAAAATAAGTTGAGACCAAAATACATCGATTTGTCAGAGCGTTGTAATATTAGGGAACACTTTTACATTCTTATTCCTAGGTCAAATTACCAATTGCCTTGCTTGTGAATACTTTTAGATTTGGGTGTTTAACTAAAGTTTTGCATCACTTCAGTTTTCTGCTTGGTGCTTCTCTGTGCTTCGCAGAATTTAAGTATACTTTATCTCTTAACACTTCCTATTAACATACTTTTCATCTATATTAATTTTATCTTTTTATTACTTAGTTTATTATGTTGCCTTTGAGGTGTAAAGACAGAAATCTTCAGAATTTTCCCACTTTCTGTCCATGTTGTTTCATTTCGGTCCTTATATAGAGCTGTTATGCTTTTTCCCTAGAAAGTAACTCTTTAATGTTTTTGCCTCAGTTTGACTCAGTGCTAAGACTTAACCTGATCAAGGAGATTCTGTATTCAGATGCCACTCTAGGGTTTGAATATGATTCTAGGATGATTTAATTAAGATTGTTGTGTTGCCCAAGAATCTGTTTTGATTTTAATGTTAAACAGATATTCTGCTTGCATATCTGATGAGAAGAACATTAAAATCTCATGATACTTTAGTTTAATCTTGAATTGAATCTGTAAAGTTGAATTAAAATTGTGGAGAAAGAAAACACTTGTGCACATTTACTTAATTAACTGAATTACTGTTTACTGGATAAGTCAGATGTTTTCACACGAAAAATGCTTTTGAATTAATTGAGATAATTTTCCATGGTGTTATGATTAACCTCTAAGCAACATCCCCAAAATAGACTGATTAATCGTTTTACTTCCTGATCACTGGACTTTGCTATTCTTAAATTAGCTGCAGTATTGTCTTCCCAAAAAAGGTAATTCCTAATTATAGGTGATATAGCAATGCTAACGTTCTTTCTTTCGACCTCAGCTTGCCTTCATTGGTCATAACATTGAGTATAGGAGTTGGGATGTTATGTTGCAGTTGTACAGTACATTGGTGTGACACTTTTGTAATGCTACTTACTATTCTCATTGCCCTTCTATCAGAAGGATGTTATTAAGCTTAAGAGGAGGCAGAAAAGATTTACAAGGATGTTACCAGGATTGCAGAGTTTGAGCTATTGGGAGATTTTGAGTAGTCTGGGGCTTTTTTCCCTGGATTATCAGAGGCTGAGGGGTGATATTATCGAAGATTATAAAATCATGACAGGCGTGGATAGGGTGTAAATAGCTAAGTCTTTTCCCTTGAGTGGAAGAGTCCAAACATAGAGGGCATAAGTTTAAGGTGAGAGGAGAAAGATGTAAAAAGGACCTGAGGGGTAACTTTTTCATGCAGAAGGTGGTACGTATATGGAACGGGCTGCCAGGGGAAGTGGTGGAGGCGGGTACAATTAAACATTTAAAAGGCATCTGGATGTGTATATGAATAGGAAGGGTTTGGATGGATATTAGCCAAATGCTGGTAAATGGGACTAGATTTATTTAGGATGTCTGGTCGGCATGGATGAGTTGGACCAGAAGGTCTGTTTCCATGCTGTATGACTCTATCTGTCCTTATTTCAATGTTTTCATGAAAAACTTTGGTAAGTATGTTTCAAAAGTTCTTTTACATTTTTGCATACATATGGAGTGAATTAAAGTGCACAACACCAGTGGGAAAGTACTTACCACACGTGTGATTCTGTTTTGCAATCTGAAAACTTCACTTTACCCTTATAGTTTGTTTTCTGATCTTTTATTAGCTTTGTAACCACATTTCTCCTGATAAATGCAATTGTATTTGCTGTAAGTCACTTATATCTCACCAGACACTTCTGAAGATCCTTATAATACATTTCTGCGTTTTTTTCGTTATTCACATAATTTTATAGGGTTGGTCAGATTTAGCCTTCCTTTTCTAAATGTGAGTTGATTGACACTTATTAATTTTTACTTGTCTGAGTGCATCGTAATTTAATTCAGTATTATAAATTCTAAGAATTCACAAATCCAGCCTGGTCCACAGCAAAGCAAAAAAAACAAAACTGGAGAAGTCCTAACATCATACCGCCTAAATTCAATTTTAAATAAATTGTATTTTAACTTGAATGACTTCAATAATTCTGGTGTCTGATAAGATTTTACATATTCTTAATTGTCAAACAAATTAACTTGAATGCGGTGATCTCTAGTTGCATTCTGAAACTAAATCCAAATGTTACTTGACAAGTTTGTTACTCGCACTTCAGTAAGAAAGAGCTTGAGCAAATTTGTTGTATTCCACATGTCTATCTCCAACTGTAGTATTGGCAGCATAGATCTGTCAATTCCTGAGTAATATCTTGTGAAAGATTCATATAGCATTGATTTTCCATGTTTCCAGAGGTCAGGTTTACTGACACTTTCTACTTTCCTTTTACATTTTTGGGTGTTCTTAGGAACCTTCATTTTATGTACTCAAATGTTATATTTAGTTCCCTTACAAGTAAGTAGCAAGTCTGCTCTGATGTCTGATCATGTTCAGTCACCGAAAACCAGTCATTCTGAATCAAGTCTGTGTAATTCCAGCTCCACTATATATGCTTCACTCTTAATTCACCCAAATTACTTAATTCAACAATGGAATGTTCTGAGACATCTAGGAATGCACAAAAAAGAATGGGCAGTTAACATTGTCCCAGCAGCTTGCCCACATCATGAGGCCCAAAACTTTATTTCAAGTGAAAAGATAGCTTCAAGTGCTTTACAAGAGTCTTGGGGGCGTGAGCAACAGTGGAGGACTGTTTGATTGGTATTTCTCAATTCTTATGAATTTTATAAAGTTGTATTCATTGAAAGTTTGCCCCATGTGGTTTTTTTTTAACAACACAGCTGGGAAACTGTTTCAAAATAATTCACAATTAATAAATTAATATAGATTTCTTTTGCAAGTCTGGTGTTCCAGGTCAATAGCAAATTGACAGTGCTCACTGTTAAGTTCTAAGAAAGCGGTCCAAAAAGATCTACCATCTTTGGCATTAAATTTACTTTTTTCCAATGTTATTTTCATTCTGGCATAAACTCAGGAAGATTACCAATGTCCATCAATGTTGTCAAGTACGCTGAGCAACTAATCACAGTGAATGCTCTCAGCTTTTTTTATTCTTCCTGTCAGGATAGATATTTTTGTGTTTTTCCATATCATCCAGTATTTGCCACATCTTTGTCCACTCACTTAGCCTATTTATATCTTCTCGTCGCCTCCTTATATTCTCTTCACAACTTATTTTCCTACCTATTTTTGTGTCATCAGCAAATTTGATAACTGTAACTTCCATCCCTTCATTTTATTTGTAAAAATTAAAATCTTGTTTTTGTCTGCATCAGCTTAATTTGGTATTTAGAATTCAAAGGTGAAGGGGGACAAAAGATTCTGTAGTATGCTTCAACAACTGAAGATGCCTAATATTGAATTTCCCAAATTCGGAAGAGAACTTCCTTGTGAAATTTTTGATTCCCTGTGAAAATGGGCAAATAAATGTTTTTGTGAGGATTAATTACTTAGAAAGCAATCCTGCATGATCACAAAGTACCAATCAATGATTAACCATCATATTTGCTCAAATCTTCAGTTCCATCTGAACTTTGTTTGAATAATTTCTGTAGCTGGTAAGGTAAGTATAAAAAAGCTGAATTTTTTTTGTAGTATATAATAAGTATAGTAAGTTATTATTAGAGTGGTCAGATTTCTAGCATCTGCAGTGCTTTGGTTTATTATACAAAAAATCAATTATTTTCTGTTTTGTAAAATGATAGTAAAGATAAACCATTGTAAGCGTTTGTTTTTTCTTTGATTATTTTACTACTGTTTAATAAAACTATTGGCTAAAATTAAATTAGTATAGAATCATTCTTTTAGTAGACTAGAGTTAGCCACAGAACTGAATCAGCAATGCACTATTTGTAAAATACAACTGTTTCTTGGCACATAACGAAATTTTAACCAGAGTCTAACTATATTATGAACTTTGATTCCAAATTGATCCGACTCTTGTCTGTTATTGACAGGTGCAATCATAATGATCAACTTCTCAGCCGAGATGTTTCCTAAACTATTCAATAGTTTATAATAGATGGCAATTCCATATTTTCATTTTAAGTTAGATCCATTTATTTAGATACTGAGGCAGTGATCTTGAGAAGGAAATTATTTGATAAAATTCTATATCTAAGCTTAATAAAGAAAATGAAGACACCCAAATGTATGTGTAAGTAATTTTGAGTTAACATGAAATGATAAAGTGCGTCACTCCGTATACAAGTCATTGTGTGAAATGATATCAGAGTTTCACTTTTTAGAAGTGCCTTCACCGACTCCAGACCCCGTCATGTGTTCCTTTATTTTCTGGCCTCTGTTGTATTAAAGGAAGGTAGGTGGAAAAACCCCTATTTAAAAGGCTTTAATTCTCACCAAAAGAATTTTTATCCAGTCATCAAACAAAGTTAGTTTCGATCCTTTAGAGGAGAATACTAATAAACCTGTCATAATTTCAGATACTATTATGCCAGAAATTCAAAGCTTTAGAATCTCCTGGTTTAATAAGAGTTTTGCCAACAAAGTAGTTGAGATGGATAGGAAATTGAGAATCCCATCTCCACTCCATATATTAGAGGTACTTTATGATGCCTTACTGCAGGAGTGTATTTTGAGTTTAAGCAATTTAATATCATAAACTTTAAACAGTGCATTGGTGTGCTAAATGTTTTGTACTCCAGTGTTACTTCACAAGCTCTTGTTTTGATGCAAGAAGTTAATTAACCACATTCTGTGATGTAAGGTTTATATTGCTTTGTTTGGATAAGCTCCGTCTTGAGAATCTGCTTTTCTTACAAAAGACAAGTACAACATGTCTGGAAAACCAGTGCTGGAATGTTTCCCACTTTGGAAATAACAAATTAGAAGGGAATATGGTTTATCTATTTAAGGTCCGAGCATTCTACAGACAGAACAAAAACTTTTGTTCATCTCGGTAGCTATCTAATTCATGAATATTTGAGATCGTTCTATTATTAATTAATTAGTTAGCAAATTGCCGTTTCCTTGCTATCAGGGAGCGCTGAACCCTGAATGCATTTAAAACTCTGCAGTGATTTTTTTTAGATAAAAGTGTCAAAATATCTCTCGATGTTTCTTCACAAGGTTTTAGAAATATCCTGTATGAATTCAATGGACGGAAGTCTAATATCTGTCATCTCTTGTAATGTTTTATCAAATCTCAAGTAAATATTGAAATGTGCTGTTAAGTATTTTTGGATCATTGGAATCTCTTTTAGGGTAGAAGTGACCTGTACAAGAAGGACGGATTGCACCTAAATTGGAAGGGGACTAATATACTGGCAGGGAAATTTGCTAGAACTGCTTGGGAGGATTTAAACTGTAAAGTGTGGAGGTGGGATCCAAGGAGATAGTGAGGAAAGAGACTGGTACAGGTAGGACTAATAAATTAAACTGCATTTATTTCAATGCAAGGGGCCTAACAGGGAAGGCAGATGAACTCAGGGCATGGTTAGGAACATGGGACTGGGATTTCATAGCAATTATAGAAAAATGGCTCAGGGATGGGCAGGACTGGCAGCTTAATGTTCCAGGATACAAATGCTACAGGAAGGATAGAAAGGGAGGCAAGAGAGGAGGGGGAGTGGCACTTTTGATAAGGGATAGCATTACAGCTATGCTGAGCGAGGATATTCCTGGAAATACATCCAGGGAAGATATTTGGATAGAACTGAGAAATAAGAAATGGATGATCACCTTATTGGGGTTGTATTATAGACCCCCCAGTAGTCAGAGGGAAATTGTGAAACAAACTTGTAAGGAGATCTCAGCTATCTGTAAGTATAATAAGGTATTATGGTAGGGGAATTTAACTTTCCAAACATAGACTGGGACTGCCATAGTGTTAAGGGTTTAGATGGAGAGGAATTTGCTAAGTGTGTATAAGACAATTTTCTGATTCAGTATGTGGATGTACCTACTAGAGAAGGTGCAAAACTTGACCTACTCTTGGGAAATAAGGTAGGGTAGGTGACTGAAGTGTCAGTGGGGGAGCACTTTGGGGCCAGCAAACATAATTCTATTCGTTTTAAAATCGTGATGGAAAAGGATAGACCAGATCTAAAAGTTGAAGTTCTAAATTGGAGAAAGGCCAATTTTGATGGTATTAGGCAAGAACTTTCAAAAGGCAGATAAAGGGACGTCTGGAAAATGGGAAGCCTTCAGAAATGAGATAACAAGAATCCAGAGAAAGTATATTCCTGTCAGGGAGAAGGGGAAGGCTGTTAGGGATAGGGAATGCTGGATGACTAAAGAAATTGAGGGTTTGGTTAAGAAAAAGAAGGAAGCATATGTCAGGTATAGACAGGATAGATCGAGTGAATTCTTAGAAGAGTATAAAGCAAGTAGGAGTATACTTAAGAGGGAAATCAGGAGGGCAAAACGGGGACATGAG